>NC_092711.1:30065594-30326094 GCF_047496885.1 Scyliorhinus torazame | reverse complement strand
AGGGCTATGGGGAGAGAGAGGGGCAGTGGGATTCGTTTGGGGATTGATACTGGGCTTTGGGGATAGAGCGGGGCAGTGGGATTAGTTTGGGGATTGATACAGGGCTCTGGGGAGAGAGCAGGGCAGTGGGATTAGTTTGTGGATTGATACAGGACTGTGGGGAGAGAGGGAGCAATGCGAATAGTTTAGGATTGATTCAGGGCTATGGGGAGAGTGGGGCAGTGGGATTAGTTTGGGGATTGATACAGAGCTATGGGGAGAGAGAGGGGCAGTGGGATTCGTTTGGGAATTGATACAGATTTTCAGGGCGAGTGTGGGGCAGTGGGATTAGTTTGGGGATTGATACAGGGCTTTGGGGAGAGAGTGGGGCAGTGGGATTAGTTTGGGGATTGATACAGGGCATTGGGGAGAGAGTGGGGCAGTGGGATTAGTTTGGGGATTGATACAGGGCTATGGGGAGAGAGTGGGGCAATTCAAATAGTTTGGGATTAATACAGGGCTATGGGGAGAGAGCGGGGCAGTGAGATTAGTTTGGGATTGATACAGGGCTATGGGGAGAGAGAGTGGCAGTGGGATTAGCTTGGGGATTGATACAGGCCTATGGGGAGAGAGCGTGGCAGTAGGATTAGTTTGGGGATTGATACAGGGATTTGGGAAGAGAGTGGGGCAGTGGGATTAGTTTGGGGATTGATACACGGCTCTGGGGAGAGAGCAGGGCAGTGGGATTAGGTTGTGGATTGATACAGGGCTATGGGGAGAAAGTGGGGCAATGCGAAAAGTTTGGGATTGATACAGGGCTATGGGGAGAGAGGGGGCAACGCAAATCGTTTGGGATTGACAAAGGGCTTTGGGGACAGAGTGGGGCAGTTGGATTAGTTTGGGGATTGATACAGCGATTTGGGGAGAGAGTGGGGCAGTGGGATTAGTTTGGGGATTGATACACGGCTATGGGGAGAGAGCGGGGAAGTGGGATTTATTTGGGGATTGATACAGGGCTATGGGGAGAGTGTGGGGCAGTGGGATTAGTTTGGGATTGATACAGGGCTCTGGGGAGAGAGCGGAGCAGTGGGATTAGTTTGGGGATTGATACAGGGCTATGGGGAGAGAGTGGGGCAGTGGTATTAGTTTGGGGATTGATACAGGGCTATGGGGAGAGAGTGGGGCAGTGGGATTAGTTTGGGGATTGATACAGGGCTATGGAGAGAGGGTGTGGCTGTGGGATTAGTTTGGGGATTGATACAGGGCTATGGGGAGAGAGTGGGGCAGTGGGATTAGTTTTTGGGATTGATCCAGGGCTATGGGGAGAGAGTGGGGTAGTGGGATGAGTTTGGGGATTGATACAGGGCTATGGGGAGATTATGGGGCAGTGGGATTAGTTTGGGATTGATACAGGGCTATGGGGAGAGGACGGGGCAGTGGGATTAGTTTGGGCTTGATACAGGGCTATAGGGAGATGACGGGGCAGTGGGATTAGTTTGGGATTTACACAGGGCTATGGGGAGAGGACGCGGCAATGGGATTAGTTGGGGACTGACACAGGGCTATGGGGAGAGAGTGGGACAGTGGGATTAGTTTGGGATTGATACAGGGCTATGGGGAGATGATGGGGCAGTGGGATTTGTTTGGGATTGATACAGGGCTCTGGGGAGATGATGGGGCAGTGGGATTAGTTTGGGATTGATACAGGGCTATGGGGACAGTGTGGGACAGTGGGATTTGTTTGGGATTGATACAGCGCTATGAGGATAGAGCGGGATAGTGGTATTAGCCTGGATTGATATATAGCTATGGGTAGAGGACGGCGCAATGGGATTAGTTTGTATTAATCAAGGGTTCTGTGGCGGGAGTGGGGCACTGGGATAAATTTGGATTGACACATGGATCTGGGGACATATTAGGGCACTTGGAAATGTTTGGATTGACACAAGGCTATGCGGAGAGAGTGGGGCAGTGGAATTAATTTGGGATTGATAGAGAGCGATGCGGAGAGAGTGGGACAGTGGGATTAGTTCGTCAAACACAAACACATGCGCGTGCATACACTGACAGATATATACACCTGTACACATACATGCGTACACACACATACACTCCTACCTAGACACATGCGTGCATGCGCACACAGACACACAGATTTGCTGTGTACATTAGCCCTTTGAGGCAATTTGATAGAATGCTACACATCCTATTTTGCCAATGACACCAAACATTAGACAGCATTGTAAGCAGCATTGCTGAAACAAATTGCAGAGAGATATTAATAGTTTGGCTGAAGACTGAACTGGTGGACGCATTTCAGTGTCGGGAAATGTAAGATGATGTACTTTAGACTTAAAAAGATTAGAACTGTGTTCTTCATAAATGATGAGAATACAGAAACAGTGGAAGTTCAAACTGCACAGATATTTCACAGCTGGATTCACACAATACAGACAGCAATATATCGGAGATTTTGGAAGTGCCACAAATGTTGTCAAATGTAGTACATGGGGTCCCTCAATGTTTCAATCTTACTGAGAAACTGTCAGCCCACAGGGACAACATTTCTGTTTAATAGGAATGATGGGCAAGTTAAAATAGTTCCGTTTCAAATTTTAAAATACCCAGTCATTTTTCTGTGCAGCTTTCGGAATCTGTCAGTGGAATTTACTTCACACAGGCAAGTGTCAACAAGTGTATGGGGAACTGATGAGAAGTTTTGATGGAGATATTCCTGCATCATGGAAATGTGTGAGATCTATTTAGGGTTGGGAAATGGATTGATGATCAAAGGATGCAGTTGTTTTTTTAACTACATTAGACTGAGAGCCTTGAAGATTCACAACTTCCATGTGCTGTGAGAAAGGATTGATTAACCAAGGCCTATTATTCAAATACTTCAGACAAGTGAATAAGCTACAGGAACATTGAATATACAGACAGAGACAAGCAGACACCTGTAATCGGAGCTTAAACTTCATGTTTGAATGTGAAGGGCTGAAATAAACAAGAGTCCACCCTGGGATTCAGTGCAATTTAAGTTCTACTTTTCCAAAAAAATAAAAATAACTATCTGCAATGAAAAATTCCTTGGACAGGACAGAGGGATTTTGACTCTGTATTTAACCCCAGACAGTATTTGTGTTGTGAGTGTTTGATGGGCAGTGTAGATGGAGCTTTACTCTGAAACACTGGAATTCAGTCTTAGGGCTGATTTAATCAAAATGCTTCAGAATAATAATTGATAATGTACATCTCGTGTGTGTCTCAGTGTCAGCTGCGAAACATGTACAGCACAATCTCATCCTGTTTCTGTGTGTCTCTCTCTCTGAAATTAGCTGGTCCATTTCCTACATTACCACTTTTCAAAAGGGCTCCATTGCCTTTGAAACAGTTTGTGATACCCAAAGGTTATGAAAACTGCTTTAGAAATATCTGTCCCCAAGCTGCTGTGAGGATGTTCAGAGTCAGTGTGTGACTTGGGTCACACACAGGCCAGATAGACCTCTCCAAGTTAAAGATTTCTCTCCATTTGAAAGATGTATTGACCCAGTCTGTCTGAGTTTGAGTATGTGTTTTTCTATACACGTGTGTGTGTTGGGGGCGGGGGGGGGGGGGGGGGGGCTGCCGTTTATGTGTGGCATTCTTTACGCGGCACTGTAAGTTACACGGTAGCCCAGTGGGTAGCACTGCGGCCTCACAGTTCCAGAGCCCCAGGTTCGAATCCCGGCTTGGGTCGCAGTCTGTGCAGAGTCTGCACGTTCTCCCCTTGTCCGCGTGGGCTTCTCCCGGGTGCTACGGTTTCCCCCCTGACGTCCCGAAGGACGTGCTGTTTGGTGAATTTGACATTATGTATTCTCCCTCAGTGTACCCGAACAGGCGCCAGAGTTTGGCGACAAGGGACTTTTCTCAGTAACTTCATTGCAGTCTGTGACTGTGTGTGTGTGCGTGTGTCTGTGTGTGTGTCTGTGTGTGTGCCTGTGTGTGTATCTGTGTGTCTCAGTTTGACTTTGTTTAGTACTGATTGAAGATAATGAGATAGAAAGTTTGATAGAAAGTTTGGCAGCATTGTCGGTGCAAACAATAATGACAGAGGCAGTGTGAACCCTGAAGAGAGCGCCATACCTAGGCCCACTCCCCTACCCCGTCGCTGTCACCCCACCTAACCTGAACATCTTGAGATTCTGTGGGCAATTTGGATTGATCACCGCCAACCCACCTAACCTGCACGTCTTTGGGCGGTGGGAGGAAACCGGAGCACCCGGAGGAAATCCACGCAGACAAGGGGAGAACGTCCAGACTCCGCACAGACAGTGACCTAAGCCAGGAATCGAACCTGGGACCCTGTAGCTGTGAGGCAGCAGTGCTAACCACTGTTCAGTCCCGGCTCTGGGTCACTCTCCGTGTGGAGTTTGCACATTCTCCCCGTGTTTGCGTGGGTTTCACCCCCACAACCAAAAGATGTGCAGGGCAGGTGGATGGGCCGCGCTAAGTTGCCCCTGAATTGGAAAAACTGAACTGGGCCCTGGATTTATTGAAAAAATCTTTTTATTGCCATTTCCACAATTCTGTGCATTGCGGCTTGTTTACATTTCTCAGAGAGTGAAAAGGCTTTCTCTTACGTTTCTATAGTTACAAACTGTTGCCGTTCAGTTCGGCGTGTCTGCCCCCCCCCCAACCCCCCTTTCCCTAACCCTTCCCCTCTCTCCCCCGCAGACCCTCCGTGATGCCCTTCCGGGCCGACCTGGTGTGTGACCCCCTGCTCCTTGTTTACCCCCTTTACCCCCCCTTTCATTTCTCCCTCCATCGGTTTCAGCCGTGTTCTTTCAGTGGATATGGGGGGGGGATTCTCCCTCTCCATCTCTCTAGGTGGGGGGGTTCCCCCCTCTCCATCTCTCTCGGTGGGGGTGTCCCCCCCTCTCCATCTATCTCGGTGGGGGGGGGTCCCCCCTGTCCATCTCTCTCGGTGGGGGGGGGGTTCCCACTCTCCATCTCTCTTGGTGTGGGTGGTTCCCCCCTCTCCATTTATCTCGGTGGGTGGGGGGTCCCCCATCTCCATCTCTCTAGGTGGGGGGTCCCCCCTCTCCATCTCTCTCGGTAGGGGGGGGTCCCCTTGACCATCTCTCTCGGTGGGTGGGGGGGGTTCCCCCTCTCCATCTGGGGGGGTTCCGCCTCTCCATCTCTCTCGCTGGGGGGGGGGGGGGCTTCCCCCCTCCCCATCTATCTCATAGAACATAGAACATTACAACGCAGTACAGGCCCTTCGGCCCTCGATGTTGCGCCGACCTGTGAAACCACTCTAAAGCCCATCTACACTATTCCCTTATCGTCCATTTGTCTACCCAATGACCATTTGAATGCCCTTAGTGTTGGCGAGTCCACTACTGTCGCAGGCAGGGTATTCCACACCCTTACTACTCTCTGAGTAAAGAACCTACCTCTGACATCTGTCTTATATCTATCTCCCCTCAATTTAAAGCTAAAGCTATGTCCCCTCTTGCTAGACATCACTATCCGAGGAAAAAGGCTTTCACTGTCTACCCTATCCAATCCCCTGATCATCTTGTATGCCTCAATGAAGTCACCTCTTAACGATCTTCTCTCTAACGAATACAGCCTCAAGTCCCTCAGCCTTTCCTCATAAGATCTTCCCTCCATACCAAGCAACATTCTGGTAAATCTCCTCTGCACCCTTTCGAATGCTTCCACATCCTTCCTATGATGCGGCGACCAGAATTGCACGCAATACTCCAAATGCGGCCGCATCAGAATTTTCTACAGCTGCAATATGACCTCATGGCTCTGAAACTCAGTCCCTCTACCAATAAAAGCTAACACACCATATGCCTTCTTAACAACCCTCTCAACCTGATTGGCAAATTTCAGGGATCTATGTACATGGACACCGAGTTCTCTCTGCTCATCCACACTGCCAAGAATCTTACCATTAGCCCAGCACTCTGTCTTCCTGTTATTCCTTCAAAAATGAATCACCTCACACTTTTCTGCATTAAACTCCATTTGCTACCTCTCAGCCCAGCGCTGCAGCTTATCTATGTCTCTCTGTAACTTGTAACATCCTTCCGCACTGTCTACAACTCCACCGACTTTAGTGACATCTGCAAATTTACTCACCCATCCTTCTACGCCCTCCTCCAGGTCATTTATAAAAATGACAAACAGCAGTGGCCCCAAAACAGATCCTTGTGGTACACCACTAATAACTGGACTCCGGTCTGAACATTTCCCATCAACCACCACCTTTTCTCTTCTTCCAGCTAGCCAATTTCTGATCCAAACTGCTAAATCACCCTGAATCCTATGCCTCCGTATTTTCTGCAATAGCCTACCGTGGGGAACCTTACCAAACGTTTTACTGAAATCTATATACACCACATCAACTGCTTTACCCTCATCCACCTGTTTGGTCACCTTCTCAAAGAACTCAATAAGGTTTGTGAGGCACGAACTACCCTTCACAAAACCGTGTTGACTATCTCTAATAAAATTATTCCTTTCCAGATGATTATACATCCTATCTCTTGTAAACCTTCCCAAGATTTTGCCCACAACAGAAGTAAGGCTCACTGGTGATAGTTATCGTGGTTGTCTCTTCTCATCTTCTTGAACAAGGGGACAACATTTGCTATCCTCCAGTCTACTGGCACTATTCCTGTAGACAAAGATGACTTAAAGATCAAAGCTAAAGGCTCAGCAATCTCCTCCCTAGCTTCCCAGAGAATCCTAGGATAAATCCCATCCGGCCGAGGGGACTTATCTATTTTCACACTTTCCAGAATTGCTAACACCTCCTCCTTATGAACCTCAAGCCCTTCTAGTCGAGTAGCCTGAATCTCAGTATTCTCCTCGACATTATCTTTTTCCTGTGTGAATACTGACGAAAAATATTCATTTAGCACCTCTCCTATCTCCTCGGACTCCAAGCACAACTTCCCAATACTGTCCTTGACTGGCCCTACTCTTACCCTAGTCATCCGTTTATTCCTGACATATCTATAGAAAGCTCTAGGGTTATCCTTGATCCTACCTGCCAAAGACTTCTCATGTCCCCTCCTGGCTCTTCTTAGCTCTCTCTTTCGACCCTTCCTAGCTAACTTGTAACTCTCGAGCGCCCTAACTGAACCTTCATGTCTCATCTTTACATAAGCCATGGGCAGCACGGTAGCATTGTGGATAGCGCAATTGCTTCACAGCTCCAGGGTCCCATGTTCGATTCCGACTTGGGTCACTGTCTGTGCGGAGTCTGCACATACTCCCCCTATGTGCGTGGGTTTCCTCCGGGTGCTCCGGTTTCCTCCCACAGTCCAAAGATGTGCAGGTTAGGAGGATTGGCCATGATAAATTGCCCTTAGTGTCCAAAATTGCCCTTAGTGTTGGGTGGGGTTACTGTGTTATGGGGATAGGGTGGAGGTGTTGATCTTGGGTAGGGTGCTCTTTCCAAGAGCCGGTGAAGACTCGATGGGCCGAATAGCCTCCTTCTGCACTGTAAATTCTATGATAAGCTTCCTTCTTCCTATTGGCAAGTGTTTCGACTGCTTTAGTAAACCACAGTTCCGTTGCTCGACCACTTCCTCCCTGCCTGACAGGTACATACTTATCAAAGACACGCAGTAGCTGTTCCTTGAACAAGCTCCACATTTCCATTGTGCCCATCCCCTGCAGCTTTCCTCTCCATCTCTATCGGTGGGGCGGGGTACCCCCTCTCCATCTCTCTCTGTGTGGGGGGGGGGGGTTCCCCCCTCTCCATCTCTCTCGGTGGGGGGGATTCCGCCTCTCCATCTCTCTCGGTGGGGGAGGGGTTCCCCCCTCGCCATCTCTCTCGGTGCGGGGGGGGGGGGGGGTTATTCACCCTCTCCATCTCTCTCGGTGGGTGGGGGATTCCCCACTCGCCATCTCTCTCGGTGGGGGGGTTCTACCCTCTCCATCTCTCTCGGTGGGGGGGGGGGGATTACCCCCTCTCCATCTCTCTCGGTGGTGGGGGGGGGTTTCCCTTCTCCATCTCACTCGGTGTGGGGGGGGGTCCCCTCGATGGGGGGTCTCCTTCTCCATCTCTCTCGGTGGGGGGGGGGTTCCTCCCTCTCGATCTATCTCGGTGGGGTAGGGGGGCGGTCGCCCCTCTCCATCTCTCTCAGTCTCTGCGTCTCTCCGTCTCTCTCTGTGAATCTGTCAAAACAAAATCCACAATCAGCAGTCGGCCATTTTATGTCAGTTCACAGTGGCCATTTTATGTCACGTCATGGTGGCCATTTTATGTCATTTCACGGTGGCCATTTTATGTCAGATCACGGTGGCCATTTTATGGCAGTTCACGGTGGCCATTTTATGTCAGATCACAGTGGCCATTTTATATCAGTTCACGGTGGCCATTTTATGTCAGTTCACGGTGGCCATTTTATATCAGTTCACGGTGGCCATTTTACATCAGCTCACGGCAGCCATTTTATGTCAGTTCATGGTGGCCATTTTATGTCAGTTCACTGTTGCCATTTTATGTCAGTTCACAGTGTCCCTTTTAATGTCAGTTCACGGTGGACATTTTATGTCAGTTCACAGTGGTCATTTTATGTCAGTTCACAGTGGCCTTTTTATGTCAGTTCACGGTGGCCATTTTATGTCTGTTCACGGCAGCCATTTTATGTCAGTTCACGGTGGACATTTTATGTCAGTTCACGGCAGCCATTTTATGTCAGTTCATGGTGGCCATTTTATGTCTGTTCAAGGTGGCCATTTTATGTCAGTTCACTGTGGCCATTTTATGTCAGTTCACGGCAGCCATTTTATGTCAGTTCACGGCAACCATTTTATGTCAGTTCATGGTGGCCATTTTATGTCGGTTCACGGGGGCCATTTTGTGTCAGTTCACGGTGGCCATTTTATGCCAGTTCATGGGGGCCATTTTATGTCAGTTCATGGTGGCTATTGTATGTCAGTTCACAATGGCCATTTTATGTCAGTTCACGGAGGTCATTTTATGTCGGTTGACGGGGGCCATTTTATGACAGCTCGCAATGGCCATTTTATGTCAGTTCACGTTCGCCATTGTATGTCAGTTCATGGCGGCCATTCTATGTCAGGTCACGGCGGCTATTTTATGTTAGTTCATGTGGCCATTTTCTGTCAGTTAACAATGGCAATTTTATGTCAGTTCACGGTAGCCATTTTATATCAGTTCACAGTGGCCATTTTATGTCAGTTCACGGGGTCCATTTTATGTCAGTTCACAATGGCCATTTTATGTCAGTTCACAGTGACCATTTTATCTCTGTTCACAATGGCCATTTTATGTCAGTTCACGGGGGCCATTGTATGTCAGTTCACAATGGCCATTGTATGTCAGTTCACAATGGCCATTTTATGTCAGTTCACAGTGGCCATTTTAAATCAGCTCACGGTGGACATTTTATGTCAGTTCACGGCAGCCATTTTATGTCAGTTCACGGCAGCCATTTTATGTCAGTTCACGGTGGCCATTGTATGTCAGTTCACAATGGCCATTTTATGTCAGTTCACAATGACCATTTTATGTCAGTTCACGGTGGCCATTGTATGTCAGTTCACAATGGCCATTTTATGTCAATTTGCAATGGCCATTATATGTCAGTTCTCGGTGGCCATTGTATGTCCGTTCACAGTGGCCATTTTATGTCAGTTTGCAATGGCCATTGTATGTCCGTTCACAGTGGCCATTTTATGTCAGTTTGCAATGGCCATTTTATCTCAGTTCAAAGTGGCCATTTTATGTCAGTTCACGGGGGCCTTTTTATGTCAGGTCGAAATGGCCATTTTATGTCAGTTCACAATGGCCATTTTATGTCAGTTTATGGTGGCCATTGTATGTCAGTTCACAATGGCCATTGTATGTCAGTTCACAATGGCCATTTTATGTCAGTTCACAATGGCCATTTTATGTCAGTTCACAATTGGCATTTTATGTCAGTTCTCAATGGCCATTTTATGTCTCTTCACATTGGCCATTTTATGTCAGTTCACGTGGGCCATTGTATGTCAGTTCACAATGGCCATTGTATGTCAGTTCACAATGGCCAATTTATGTCAATTTGCAATGGCCATTTTATGTCAGTTCACGGGGGCCATTGTATGTCAGTTCACAATGGACAGTTTATGTCAGTTCACAGTGGCCTTTGTATGTCATATCGCAATGGCCATTTTATGTTAGTTCACGGTAGCCATTGTATATCAGTTCACGGTGGCCATTTTATGTCTGTTCACAATGGCCATTTTATGTCAGTTCACGGTGGCCATTTTATGTCAGTTCACAATGGCCATTTTATGTCAGTTCACGGGGTCCATTTTATGTCAGTTCACAATTGCCATTTTAGGTCAGTTCACGGTGGCCATTGTATATCAGTTCACAGGGTTCATTTTATGTCAGTTCACGGTGGCCATTTTATGTCTGCTCATGGTGGCCATTGTATGTCAGTTCACAGTGGTCATTTTATGTCTGTTCACAATGGCCATTTTATGTCAGTTCATGGTGGCCATTGTATGTCAGTTCACAGTGTCCATTTTATGTCAGTTTGCAATGGCCATTTTATCTCAGTTGACGGTGGACATTTTATGTCAGTTCACGATGGCCATTTTATGTCAGTTTGCAATGGCCATTTTTTCCCAGTTGACGGTAGCCATTTTATGTCAGTTCATGGTGGCCATTGTATGTCAGTTCACAATGGCCATTGTATGTCAGTTCACAATGGCATTTTATGTCAGTTTGCAATGGCCATTTTATCTCAGTTGCGGTGGCCAGTTCATGTCGGGTCAAGGGGCCATTTTATGTCAGTTCACGGTGACCATTTTATGTCAGTTCACGGGGGCCATTTTATTCCGTTGAAGGGGCCATTTTATGTCAGTACACGGTGGCCATTTTATGCCAGTTCACGGCGGCCATTATCTGTCAGGTCACGGTTGCTATTATATGTTAGCTCGTGGCAGCCATTGTATGTCAGTTCACGGCGGCCATTTTATGTCAGGTCATGGTGGCTATTTTATGTTAGCTCATGGCACCCATTTTATGTCCATTCACGGTGGCCATTTTATGTCAGTTCACGGCAGCCATTTTATGTCAGTTCACGGTGGTCATTTTATGTCGGTTGAAGGGGGCCATTTCTGGCAATTCTCAGCCATCCCACAGCCAGTACTGTCAGTGCTCCCCCACACTGCCATCACTGCCAGTGCCTCCACACACAGCCAGCACTGTCAGTGCTCCCACCACACAGCCAGCACTGTCAGTGCTCCCCCCACACAGCCTGCACTGTCAGTGCACCCACCACACAGCCAGCACTGTCAATGCTCCCACCACACAGCCAGTACTGTCAGTGCTCCCCCACATAGCCAGCAGTGTCAGTGCTCCCACCACACAGCCAGCACTGTCAGTACTCCCCCACAGACAGCACTGTCAGTGCCCCACCCACACAGCCAGCACAGTCAGTGCTCCCCCCACTCAGCCAGCACTGTCAGTGCTCCCACCACACGGCCATCACTGTCAGTGCTCCCACCACACAACCAGCACTGTCAGTGCTCCCACCACACAGCCAGCACTGTCAGTGCTCCCCCACACAGCCAGCACTGTCAGTGCTCCCACCACACAGCCAGCACTGCCAGTGCTCCCCACACAGCCAGCACTGTCAGTGCTCCACCCACACAGCCAGCACTGCCAGTGCTCCTCCCACCACACAGCCAGCACTGTAATTGCTTCTCCCACACACTGCCAGCACTGTCAGTGCTCGCCCGACACAGCCAGCACTGTCAGTGCTCCCACCACACAGCCAGCACTGTCAGTGCTCCCACCACACAGCCAGCACTGTCAGTGCTCCCACCACACGGCCATCACTGTCAGTGCTCCCACCACACAACCAGCACTGTCAGTGCTCCCACGACACAGCCAGCACTGTCAGTGCTCCCCCACAAGCCAGCACTGTCAGTGCTCCCACCACACAGCCAGCACTGCCAGTGCTCCCCACACAGCCAGCACTGCCAGTGCTCCTCCCACCACACAGCCAGCACTGTAATTGCTCCTCCCACACACTGCCAGCACTGTCAGTGCTCGCCCGACACAGCCAGCACTGTCAGTGCTCCCAAAACGCAGCCAGCACTGTCAGTGCTCACACCACACAGCCAGCACTGTCAGTGCTCCCCCTACCCAGCCAGCACTGTCAGTGCTCCCCAAACAGCCAGCACTGTCAGTGCTCCCACCACACAGCCATCACTGTCAGTACTCCCACCACACAGCCAGCACTGTCAGTGCTCCCCACACAGCCAGCACTGTCAGTGCTCCGCCACACAGCCAGCACTGTCAGTGCACCCCCACACAGCCAGCACTGTCAGTGCTCCCCCCACACAGCCAGCTCCCACCACACAGCCAGCACTGTCAGTGCTCACACCACACAGCCAGCACTGTCAGTGCTCCCCCTACCCAGCCAGCACTGTCAGTGCTCCCCCACACAGCCAGCACTGTCAGTGCTCCCACCACACAGCCATCACTGTCAGTGGTCCCCCCACACAGCCAACACTGTCAGTGCTCCCCCACACAGCCAGCACTGTCAGTGCTCCCCCACACAGCCAGCACTGTCAGTGCTCCCCACACAACCAGCACTGACAGTGCTCCCGCCACACAGCCAGCACTGTCAGTACTTCCCACACAGCCATCACTGTCAGTGCTCCCCCCACACAGCCAGCACTGTCAGTGCTCCCCCACACAGCCAGCACTGTCAGTGCTCCCCCACACAGCCAGCACTGTCAGTGCTCCCCACACAACCAGCACTGACAGTGCTCCCGCCACACAGCCAGCACTGTCAGTACTCCCCCACACAGCCATCACTGTCAGTGCCTCCACACACAGCCAGCACTGTCAGTGCTCCCACCACACAGCCAGCACTGTCAGTGCTCCCCCCACACAGCCTGCACTGTCAGTGCACCCACCACACAGCCAGCACTGTCAATGCTCCCACCACACAGCCAGTACTGTCAGTGCTCCCCCACATAGCCAGCAGTGTCAGTGCTCCCACCACACAGCCAGCACTGTCAGTACTCCCCCACAGAGCCAGCACTGTCAGTGCCCCACCCACACAGCCAGCACAGTCAGTGCTCCCCCCACTCAGCCAGCACTGTCAGTGCTCCCACCACACGGCCATCACTGTCAGTGCTCCCACCACACAACCAGCACTGTCAGTGCTCCCACCACACAGCCAGCACTGTCAGTGCTCCCCCACACAGCCAGCTCTGTCAGTGCTCCCACCACATCAGCCAGCACTGCCAGTGCTCCCCACACAGCCAGCACTGTCAGTGCTCCACCCACACAGCCAGCACTGCCAGTGCTCCTCCCACCACACAGCCAGCACTGTAATTGCTCCTCCCACACACTGCCAGCACTGTCAGTGCTCGCCCGACACAGCCAGCACTGTCAGTGCTCCCACCACACAGCCAGCACTGTCAGTGCTCCCACCACACAGCCAGCACTGTCAGTGCTCCCACCACACGGCCATCACTGTCAGTGCTCCCACCACACAACCAGCACTGTCAGTGCTCCCACCACACAGCCAGCACTGCCAGTGCTCCCCCACACAGCCAGCACTGTCAGTGCTCCCACCACACAGCCAGCACTGCCAGTGCTCCCCACACAGCCAGCACTGCCAGTGCTCCTCCCACCACACAGCCAGCACTGTAATTGCTCCTCCCACACACTGCCAGCACTGTCAGTGCTCGCCCGACACAGCCAGCACTGTCAGTGCTCCCACCACACAGCCAGCACTGTCAGTGCTCACACCACACAGCCAGCACTGTCAGTGCTCCCCCTACCCAGCCAGCACTGTCAGTGCTCCCCACACAGCCAGCACTGTCAGTGCTCCCACCACACAGCCATCACTGTCAGTACTCCCACCACACAGCCAGCACTGTCAGTGCTCCCCCACACAGCCAGCACTGTCAGTGCTCCGCCACACAGCCAGCACTGTCAGTGCTCCCCCTACCCAGCCAGCACTGTCAGTGCTCCCCCCACACAGTCAGCACTGTCAGTGCTCCCACCACACAGCCATCACTGTCAGTGCTCCCCCCACACAGCCAGCACTGTCAGTGCTCCACCACACAGCCAGCACTGTCAGTGCTCCCCCACTCAGCCAGCACTGTCAGTGCTCCCACCACACGGCCATCACTGTCAGTGCTCCCACCACACAGCCAGCACTGTCAGTGCTCCCACCACGCAGCCAGCACTGTCAGTGCTCCCCCACACAGCCAGCACTGTCAGTGCTCCCACCACAGAGCCAGCACTGCCAGTGCTCCCCACACAGCCTGCACTGTCAGTGCTCCACCCACACAGCCAGCATTGCCAGTGCTCCTCCCACCACACAGCCAGCACTGTAATTGCTCCTCCCATACACTGCCAGCACTGTCAGTGCTCGCCCGACACAGCCAGCACTGTCAGTGCTCCCACCACATAGCCAGCACTGTCAGTGCTCACACCACACAGCCAGCACTGTCAGTGCTCCCCCTACCCAGCCAGCACTGTCAGTGCTCCCCCCACACAGCCAGAACTGTCAGTGCTCCCACCACACAGCCATCACTGTCAGTGCTCCCACCACACAGAGCCAGCACTGTCAGTGCTCCCCACACAGCCAGCACTGTCAGTGCTCCCCCCACGCAGCCAGCACTGTCAGTGAACCCCCACACAGCCAGCACTGTCAGTGCTCCCCCACACAGCCAGCACTGTCAGTGCTCCCACCACACAGTCAGCACTGTCAGTGCTCACACCACACAGCCAGCACTGTCAGTGCTCCCCCTACCCAGCCAGCACTGTCAGTGCTCCCCCCACACAGCCAGCACTGGCAGTGCTCCCACCACACAGCCATCACTGTCAGTGCTCCACCCCCCCACCCAGCCAGCACTGTCAGTGCTCCCCCACACAGCCAGCACTGTCGGTGCTCCCCCACACAGCCAGCACTGTCAGTGCTCACACCACATAACCAGCAGTGTCAGTGCTCCCACCACACAGCCAGCACTGTCAGTACTCCCCCACAGAGCCAGCACTGTCAGTGCTCCACACACACAGCCAGCACAGTCAGTGCTCCCCCCACTCAGCCAGCACTGTCTTTGCTCCCACCACACGGCCATCACTGTCAGTGCTCCCACCACACAGCCAGCACTGTCAGTGCTCCAACCACACAGCCAGCACTGTCAGTGCTCCCACCACACAGCCAGCACTGCCAGTGCTCCCCACACAGCCAGCACTGTCAGTGCTCCACCCACACAGCCAGCACTGCCAGTGCTCCTCCCACCACACAGCCAGCACTGTAATTGCTCCTCCCACACACTGCCAGCACTGTCAGTGCTCGCCCGACACAGCCAGCACCGTCAGTTCTCCCACGACACAGCCAGCACTGTCAGTGCTCACACCACACAGCGAGCACTGTCAGTGCTCCCCCACACAGCCAGCACTGTCAGTGCTCCCCCCACACAGCCAGCACTGTCAGTGCACATCCACACAGACAGCACTGTCAGTGCTCCCCCCACACAGCCAGCACTGTCAGTGCTCCCACCACACAGCCAGCACTGTCAGTGCTCACACCACACAGCCAGCACTGTCAGTGCTCCACCTACCCAGCCAGCACTGTCAGTGCTCCCCCCACACAGCCAGCACTGTCAGTGCTCCCACCACAGCCATCACTGTCAGTGCTCCCCCCACACAGCCAGCACTGTCAGTGCTCCCACCACAGCCATCACTGTCAGTGCTCCCCCCACACAGCCAGCACTGTCAGTGCTCCCCCACACAGCCAGCACTGTCAGTGCTCCCCCACACAGCCAGCACTGTCAGTGCTCCCCACACAACCAGCACTGACAGTGCTCCCGCCACACAGCCAGCACTGTCAGTACTCCCCCACACAGCCATCACTGTCAGTGCTCCCCCACACAGCCAGCACTGTCAGTGCTCCCCCACACAGCCAGCCCTGTCAGTGCTCCCACCACACAGCCAGCACTGTCAGTGCTCCCCCCACACAGCCTGCACTGTCAGTGCTCCCACCACACAGCCAGCATTGGCAGTGCTCCCACAAGACAGCCAGCACTGCCAGTGCTCCCCCACATAGCCAGCAGTGTCAGTGCTCCCACCACACAGCCAGCACTGTCAGTGCTCCCCCACAGAGCCAGCACTGCCAGTGCTCCACCCACACAGCCAGCACTCAGTGCTCCCCCACTCAGCCAGCACTGTCAGTGCTCCCACCACACGGCCATCACTGTCAGTGATCCACCCACACAGCCACCACTGCCAGTGCTCCAACCACCACACAGCCAGCACTGTAATTGCTCCTCCCACACACTGCCAGCACTGTCAGTGCTCGCCCGACACAGCCAGCACTGTCAGTGCTCCCACCACACAGCCAGCACTGTCAGTGCTCACACCACACAGCCAGCACTGTCAGTGCTCCCCCTACCCAGCCAGCACTGTCAGTGCTCCCCCCACACAGCCAGCACTGTCAGTGCTCCCACCACACAGCCAGCACTGTCAGTGCTCACACCAAACAGCCAGCACTGGTAGTGCTCCCCCCACACAGCCAGCACTGTCAGTGCACCCCCACACAGCCAGCACTGTCAGTGCTCCCCCCACACAGCCAGCACTGTCAGTGCTCCCACCACACAGCCAGCACTGTCAGTGCTCACACCACACAGCCAGCACTGTCAGTGCTCCCTTACCCAGCCAGCACTGAGTGCTCCCCCCACACAGCCAGCACTGGCAGTGCTCCCACCACACAGCCACCACTGTCAGTGCTCCCCCCCACACAGCCAGCACTGTCAGTACTCCCCCACACAGCCAGCACTGTCAGTGCTCCCCCACACAGCCAGCACTGTCAGTGCTCCCCTCACACAGTCAGCACTGTCAGTGCACCCCCACACAGCCAGCCCTGTCAGTGCTCCCCCACACAGCCAGCACTGTCAGTGCTCCCACCACACAGCCAGCACTGTCAGTGCTCACACCACACAGCCAGCACTGTCAGTGCTACCCCTACCCAGCCAGCACTGTCAGTGCTCCCCCCACACAGCCAGCACTGTCAGTGCTACCACCACACAGCCATCACTGTCAGTGCTCCCGCCACACAGCCAGCACTGTCAGTGCTCCCACAAGACAGCCAGCACTATCAGTGCTCCCCCACATAGCCAGCAGTGTCAGTGCTCCCACCACACAGCCAGCAATGCCAGTGCTCCCCCACAGAGCCAGCACTGTCAGTGCTCCACCCACACAGCCAGCACTGTCAGTGCTCCCCCACTCAGCCAGCACTGTCAGTGCTCCCACCACACGGCCATCACTGTCAGTGCTCCCACCACACAGCCAGCACTGTCAGTGCTCCCACCACGCAGCCAGCACTGTCAGTGCTCCCCCACACAGCCAGCACTGTCAGTGCTCCCACCACAGAGCCAGCACTGCCAGTGCTCCCCACACAGCCTGCACTGTCAGTGCTCCACCCACACAGCCAGCACTGCCAGTGCTCCTCCCACCACACAGCCAGCACTGTAATTGCTCCTCCCATACACTGCCAGCACTGTCAGTGCTCGCCCGACACAGCCAGCACTGTCAGTGCTCCCACCACATAGCCAGCACTGTCAGTGCTCACACCACACAGCCAGCACTGTCAGTGCTCCCCCTACCCAGCCAGCACTGTCAGTGCTCCCCCCACACAGCCAGAACTGTCAGTGCTCCCACCACACAGCCATCACTGTCAGTGCTCCCACCACACAGCCAGCACTGTCAGTGCTCCCCACACAGCCAGCACTGTCAGTGCTCCCCCCACGCAGCCAGCACTGTCAGTGAACCCCCACACAGCCAGCACTGTCAGTGCTCCCCCCACACATCCAGCACTGTCAGTGCTCCCACCACACAGTCAGCACTGTTAGTGCTCACACCACACAGCCAGCACTGTCAGTGCTCCCCCTACCCAGCCAGCACTGTCAGTGCTCCCCCCACACAGCCAGCACTGGCTGTGCTCCCACCACACAGCCATCACTGTCAGTGCTCCACCCCCACCCCCCCCCCACACACAGCCAGCACTGTCAGTGCTCCCCCACACAGCCAGCACTGTCGGTGCTCCCCCACACAGCCAGCACTGTCAGTGCTCACACCACATAGCCAGCAGTGTCAGTGCTCCCACCACACAGCCAGCACTGTCAGTGCTCCCACCACACAGCCAGCACTGTCAGTGCTCCCCCACACAGCCAGCACTGTAAGTGCTCCCACCACACAGCCAGCACTGCCAGTGCTCCCCACACAGCCAGCACTGTCAGTGCTCCACCCACACAGCCAGCACTGCCAGTGCTCCTCCCACCACACAGCCAGCACTGTAATTGCTCCTCCCACACACTGCCAGCACTGTCAGTGCTCGCCCGACACAGCCAGCACTGTCAGTTCTCCCACGACACAGCCAGCACTGTCAGTGCTCACACCACACAGCGAGCACTGTCAGTGCTCCCCCTACCCAGCCAGCACTGTCAGTGCTCCCCCCACACAAGCCAGCACTGTCAGTGCTCCCACCACACAGCCATCACTGTCAGTACTCCCACCACACAGCCAGCACTGTCAGTGCTCCCCACACAGCCAGCACTGTCAGTGCTACCCCCACACAGCCAGCACTGTCAGTGCACATCCACACAGCCAGCACTGTCAGTGCTCCCCCCACACAGCCAGCACTGTCAGTGCTCCCACCACACAGCCAGCACTGTCAGTGCTCACTCCACACAGCCAGCACTGTCAGTGCTCCCCCTACCCAGCCAGCACTGTCAGTGCTCCCCCCACACAGCCAGCACTGTCAGTGCTCCCACCACAGCCATCACTGTCAGTGCTCCCCCCACACAGCCAGCACTGTCAGTGCTCCCCCACACAGCCAGCACTGTCAGTGCTCCCCCACACAGCCAGCACTGTCAGTGCTCCCCACACAACCAGCACTGACAGTGCTCCCGCCACACAGCCAGCACTGTCAGTACTCCCCCACACAGCCATCACTGTCAGTGCTCCCCCACACAGCCAGCACTGTCAGTGCTCCCCCACACAGCCAGCCCTGTCAGTGCTCCCACCACACAGCCAGCATTGTCAGTGCTCCCACAAGACAGCCAGCACTGCCAGTGCTCCCCCACATAGCCAGCAGTGTCAGTGCTCCCACCACACAGCCAGCACTGTCAGTGCTCCCCCACAGAGCCAGCACTGCCAGTGCTCCACCCACACAGCCAGTACTCAGTGCTCCCCCACTCAGCCAGCACTGTCAGTGCTCCCACCACACGGCCATCACTGTCAGTGATCCACCCACACAGCCACCACTGCCAGTGCTCCAACCACCACACAGCCAGCACTGTAATTGCTCCTCCCACACACTGCCAGCACTGTCAGTGCTCGCCCGACACAGCCAGCACTGTCAGTGCTCACACCACACAGCCAGCACTGTCAGTGCTCCCCCTACCCAGCCAGCACTGTCAGTGCTCCCCCCACACAGCCAGCACTGTCAGTGCTCCCACCACACAGCCTGCACTGTCAGTGCTCACACCAAACAGCCAGCACTGTTAGTGCTCCCCCCACACAGCCAGCACTGTCAGTGCTCCCCCCACACAGCCAGCACTGTCAGTGCTCCCACCACACAGCCAGCACTGTCAGTGCTCACACCACACAGCCAGCACTGTCAGTGCTCCCCCTACCCAGCCAGCACCGAGTGCTCCCCCCACACAGCCAGCACTGGCAGTGCTCCCACCACACAGCCACCACTGTCAGTGCTCCCCCCACACAGCCAGCACTGTCAGTACTCCCCCACACAGCCAGCACTGTCAGTGCTCCCCCACACAGCAAGCACTGTCAGTGCTCCCCTCACACAGTCAGGACTGTCAGTGCTCCCACCACACAGCCATCACTGTCAGTGCTCCCCCCACACAGCCAGCACTGTCAGTGCTCCCCACACAGCCAGCACTGTCAGTGCACCCCCACACAGCCAGCACTGTCAGTGCGCCCCCACACAGCCAGCACTGTCAGTGCTCCCCCCACACAACCAGTACTGTCAGTGCTCCCCCACACAGCCAGCACTGTCAGTGCTCCCACCACACAGCCAGCACTGTCAGTGTTCCCCCCACACAGCCAGCGCTGTCAGTGCTTGCCCGACACAGTTACCACTGTCAGTGCTCCTCCCAAACACTGCCAGCACTGTCAGTGCTCGCCCGACACAGTCAGCACTGTCAGTCCTCCCACCAGACAACCAGCACTGTCTGTGCTCCCCCCACACAACCAGCACTGACAGTGCTCCCGCCACACAGCCAGCACTGTCAGTACCCCACACAGCCATCACTGTCAGTGCTCCCCCACACAGCCAGCACTGTCAGTGCTCCCCCACACACCAGCCCTGTCAGTGCTCCCACCACACAGCTAGCACTGTCAGTGCTCCCCCACACAGCCAGCACTGTCAGTGCTCCCCTCACACAGTCAGCACTGTCAGTGCTCCCACCACACAGCCATCACTGTCAGTGCTCCCCCCACACAGCCAGCACTGTCAGTGCTCCCCCACACAGCCAGCACTGTCAGTGCACCCCCACACAGCCAGCACTGTCAGTGCTCCCCACACAACCAGCACTGACAGTGCTCCCGCCACACAGCCAGCACTGTCAGTACTCCCCCACACAGCCATCACTGTCAGTGCTCCCCCACACAGCCAGCACTGTCAGTGCTCCCCACACAGCCAGCCCTGTCAGTGCTCCCACCACACAGCCAGCACTGTCAGTGCTCCCCCACACAGCCAGCACTGTCAGTGCTCCCCTCACACAGTCAGCACTGTCAGTGCTCCCAACACACAGTCAGCACTGTCAGTGCTCCCACCACACAGCCAGCACTGTCAGTGCTCCCCCACACAGCTAGCACTGTCAGTGCTCCCCCCACACAGCCAGAACTGTCAGTGCTCCCACCACACAGCCAGCACTGTCAGTGCTCCCCCACACAGCCAGCACTGTCAGTGCGCCCCCACACAGCCAGCACTGTCAGTGCTCCCCCCACACAACCAGTACTGTCAGTGCTCCCCCACACAGCCAGCACTGTCAGTGCTCCCACCACACAGCCAGCACTGTCAGTGTTCCCCCACACAGCCAGCGCTCTCAGTGCTTGCCCGACACATTTAGCACTGTTAGTGCTCCTCCCACACACTGCCAGCACTGTCAGTGCTCGCCCGACACAGCCAGCACTGTCAGTCCTCCCACCAGACAACCAGCACTGTCAGTGCTCCCACCACACAGCCAGCACTGTCAGTGCTCCCCACACAGCCAGCACTGTCAGTGCTCCCCCACACAGTCAGCACTGTCAGTGCTCCCCACACAGCCAGCACTGTCAGTGCTCCCCCACACAGCCAGCACTGTCAGTGCTCCCACCACACAGCCAGCACTGTCAGTGCTCCCCACACAGCCAACACTGGCAGTGCTCTCCACACAGCCAGCACTGCCAGTGCTCCCCCACACAGCCAACACTGTCAGTGCTCCCACCACAGAGCCAGCACTGTCAGTGCTCCCACCACACAGCAAGCACTGTCATGCGCCCACCACACAGTCAGCACTGTCAGTGCTCCCACCACACAGCCAGCACTGTCAGTGCTCCCCCACAGAGCCAGCACTGTCAGTGCTCCCACCATACAGCCAGCACTGTCAGTGCTCCCACCACACAGCCAGCACTGTCAGTGCTCCCCCACACAGCCAGCACTGTCAGTGCTCCCCCACACAGCCAGCACTGTCAGTGCTCCCACCACACAACCAGCACTCTCAGTGCTCCACCCACACAGCCAGCACTCTCAGTGCTCCCACCTAACAGCCAGCACTGTCGGTGCTCCCCACCACACAGCCAGCACTGTCAGTGCTCCATTCACACAGCCAGCACTGTCAGTGCTCCCCCCACACAGTCTGCACTGTCAGAGCTCCCACCACACAGCCAGAAATGTCAGTGCTCCCACCACACAGCCAGCACGGTCAGTGCTCAGACCACACAGCCAGCACTGACAGTGCTCCCCCCACACAGCCAGCACTGTCAGTGCCCCCCACGCAGCCAGCACTGTCAGTGCTCCCCTCACACCGTCAGCACTGTCAGTGCTCCCACCACACAGCCAGCACTGTCAGTGCTCCCACCACACAGCCAGCACTGTCACTGATCCCACCACACAGCCAGCACTGTCAGTGCTCCCACCACACAGCCAGTACTGTCAGTGCTCCCCCAGACAGCCAGCACTGTCAGTGCTCCCACCACACAGCCAGCACTGTCAGTGCTCCCCACACAGCCAGTACTGTCAGTGCTCCCCCACACAGCCAGCACTGTCAGTGCTCCCCCCACACAGCCAGCACTGTCAGTGCTCCCACCACACAGCCAGCACTGTCAGTGCTCCCCCACACAGCCAGCACTGTCAGAGCGCCCCCACACAGCTAGCACTGTCAGTGCTCCCCCCACACAACCAGCACTGTCAGTGCTCCCAACACACAGCCAGAAATGTCAGTGCTCCCACCACACAGGCAGCACTGACAGTGCACCCCCACACAGCCAGCACTGTCAGTGCTCCATTCACACAGCCAGCACTGTCAGTGCTGCCCCCACACAGCCAGCACTGTCAGTGCTCCCACCACACAGCCAGCACTGACAGTGCTCCCCCCACACAGCCAGCACTGTCAGTGCTCCCCCACACAGCCAGCACTGTCAGTGCTCCCCTCACACAGTCAGCACTGTCAGTGCTCCCACCACACAGCCAGCACTGTCAGTGCTCCCACCACACAGCCAGCACTGTCACTGATCCCACCACACAGCCAGCACTGTCAGTGCTCCCACCACACAGCCAGTACTGTCAGTGCTCCCCACACAGCCAGCACTGTCAGTGCTCCCACCACACAGTCAGCACTGTCAGTGCTTCCCACACAGCCAGTACTTCAGTGCTCCCCCACACAGCCAGCACTGTCAGTGCTCCCCCACACAGCCAGCACTGTCAGTGCGCCCCCACACAGCCAGCACATTCAGTGCTCCCCCCACACAACCAGCACTGTCAGTGCTCCCCCACACAGCCAGCACTGTCAGTGCTCCCACCACACAGCCAGCACTGTCAGTGTTCCCCCCACACAGCCAGCACTGTCAGTGCTTGCCCACACAGTTAGCACTGTTAGTGTTCCCCCCACACAGCCAGCACTGTCAGTGCTCCCCCCACACAGCCAGCACTGTCAGTGCACCCACCACACAGCCAGCACTGTCAGTGGTCCCCCACACAACCAGCACTGTCAGTGCTCCCCCACACAGCCAGCACTTTCAGTGCTCCCCCATACAGCCTGCACTGCCGGTGCACCCCACACACAGCCAGCACTGTCAGTGCTCCCACCACACAGCCAGCACTGTCAGTGCTCCCACCACACAGCCAGGACTGTCAGTGCTCCCCCACACAGCCAGCACTCTAGGTGCTCCCCCCATACAGCCATCACTGCAATTGCACCCCCCACACAGCCAGCACTGTCAGTGCTCCCACCAGACAGCCAGCACTGTCAGTGCTCCCACCGCACAGCCAGCACTGTCAGTGCTCCCCCCACACAGCCAGCACTGTCACACTCCCAGCTGATTGGCAATGCGGGGAAGGACACACCCAGCTGATCGGCAATGCGGGGATGCACACGCCCAGCTGTTCGCCAATGGGGAGAAGCACATTCCCAGTTGATCGGCAATGCGGGGAAGCACATACCCAGCTGATCGGCAATGCGGGGAAGCACAAACCCAGCTGATCGGCAATGGGGGGAAGGACAGACCCAGCTGATCGGCAATGGGGGTGAAGGACAGACCCTGCTGATCGGCAATGTGGGGAAGCACACACCCAGCTGATCGGCAATGCGGGGGAAGCACACACCCAGCTGATCGGCAATGGGGGGAAGCACACACCTAGCTAATCGGCAATGCGGGGAAAGACACACCCAGCTGATCGGCAATGCGGGGATGCACACGCCCAGCTTTTCGCCAATGGGGAGAAGCACATTCCCAGTTGATCGGCAATGCGGGGAAGCACATACCCAGCTGATCGGCAATGCGGGGAAGCACAAACCCAGCTGATCGGCAATGGGGGGAAGGACAGACCCAGCTGATCGGCAATGGGGGTGAAGGACAGACCCTGCTGATCGGCAATGTGGGGAAGCACACACCCAGCTGATCGGCAATGCGGGGGAAGCACACACCCAGCTGATCGGCAATGGGGGGAAGCACACACCTAGCTAATCGGCAATGCGGGGAAGCACATTCCCAGCTTATCGGCAATGCAGGCAAGCACACACCCAGCTGATCGGCAATGTTGGGAAGGACACACCCAGCTGATCGGCAAAGGGGGGAAGCACAGACCCAGCTGCTCGGCAATGGGGTGAAGGACACTCTCAGCTGATCGGCAATGGGGGGAAGCACACACCCAGTTGATCGACAATGCGGGGAAGCACACACCCAGCTGATCGGCAATGCAGGGAAGCACACTCCCAGCTGATCGGCAATGAGGGGAAGCACACACCCAGCTGATTGGCAATGCGGGGATGCACACACTCAGATGTTCGGCAATGGGGGGATGCACACTCCCAGCTGATCGGCAATGCGGGGAAGCACTCACCCAGCTCATCGGCAATGGGGGGAAGCACACACTCAGTTGATCGGCAATGCGGGGAAGCACACACCCAGCTGATCGGCAATGCGTGGAAGCACACTCCCAGCTGATCGGCAATGGGGGGGGGGAAGCACACACCCAGCTGATCGGCAATGGGGGGAAGCACACTCCCAGCTGATCGGCAATGGGGGGAAGTACACACCCAGCTGATCGGCAATGGGGAGAAGAACACTCCCAGCTGATCGGCAATGCAGGGAAGCACACACCCAGCTGATCGGCAATGGGGGAAGCACACTCCCAGCTGGTCGGCAATGCGGGGAAGCACACACCCAGCTGATCGGCAATGGGAGGGACACACCCAGCTGATCGTCAATGGGGGGAAGCACACACCCAGCTGATCGGCAATGGAGGGAAGGACAGACCCAGCTGATCGGCAATGGGGGGAAGGACACAACCAGCTAATCGGCAATGGGGGAACCACACACCCAGCTGATCGGCAATGCGGGGAAGGTCACACGCAGCTGATCGGCAATGGGGGAATCACACTCCCAGCTGATCGGCAATGGGGAGAAGGACAGACCCAGCTGATCGGCAATGCGGGGAAGCGCACTCCCAGCTGATCGGCAATGTGGGGAAGCACTCACCCAGCTGATCGGCAATGGGGGGAAGCACACTCCCAGCTGATCGGCCATGGGGGGAGTCACACCCACCCACCGATTGTCCTGGTAATGCAGAATGGTAAATCAGGGTGAGGCTGGCTGGGGATGGTCAGTTTAACCGGCAGTGCGAGGAGAGAGATGCCGAGCGGGTGGGGTTTCCTCTCAGGATTTAATGAATTGAAGAATTGATCTAAAGGGAACTTTCAGCACATTGTTCAAATGCTGCCTGAACTGAGTCTGTGTCACGGCGTAAATCGCAGTGTTTGTGCAGCAACTCAGGAGCTGCAGCATGAAGCCCAATTCCTGAACATAATCATCTAACCGTACAGACCGGTACCCCAGCCACCACATCCGGCTCCATATAGAATAAACCATTACCACTGACCATAACAGGATGAAATTGGCGGAGATAACGAAGAGTAACATGATGGATTTGCTCCGACTCTCCATCTCCGGGTCTCTGGCACTGTGCCCACTGCTGTGAGCCCGGAGTCTCCTGCGGGCCCTGCTGCTCAGGACAATGTGTCTGACGGTGAGAACATTGAGCAGCAGAATCAGGGCGAATGGAACACCCGGGGTTAGAATGTGGTGGAGGAGCTCGATTGGTCCCCAGACCGGAGATTCCGCAACACCCATTGTGACATCACAAAACCAGGGGTTGTTCTCCAGCCGATACCCACCGGACATCGTAACCCCCCAGGAAATGTCCTTCAAACAGCTCAGCACAGCCACTGTTCCCAGAACCACAGCCGCCGTTTTCTCGCTGCAATATTTACTTTTCAGCCTCGGGCAACAAATGGCCACAAATCGATCAAAGGTGAAAGTGACGGTGAACCAGACAGAACAGTCAGTGGCTGCATAAAGCAGGGCGGCGTGGATATTACACACGGGGATGGACCGCAGGAAAATAAACTGTTCCCTAAAAACAATGGGAATGTGTCTGAATATCAGGTCGAGAATAACGACCAGTAGATCCCCCACTGCCATGGCCAACAGGTAACAAGTCACACATTTGGACAGCCCACAGTTTCTTCTCTTCAGGATCACAATTGTGATGAGGTTCACTGTGAGGGAGGGAAATACACAATTAAATTATACATCAGCCTGGGAAAGACATCAAAAGTATGGTCGGCGTGGTGTGGAGGGAGTGAAATAACTATATACAAATACACACACACACACTCACAGAGACAGTAACACACTAACACTCACACACACACAGACACTGACACACACACACACACTAACACACACACGCACACTGACACACACACACACACACTCACAGACACAGCCACAGAGACAGCAATACACTCTCACACACACAGACACGAACACACTCAAACACAGAGACAGTAATACACTCTCACTCACACAGACACTAACACACTCACACTCACACAGAGACAGTGACACTAACACACTCACACAGAGACAGTAACACACTCACACTCACAGAGAGACAGTAAGACACTCACACTCACACAGACACTAACGCACTCACACACACACAGGGACAATAACACACACACAGAGACACTAACACACTCACACTCACACACAGAGACAGTAATACACTCACACACACACTAACACCTCCCACACACACGAACACTCCCACAAAGACATTATCCCCCCACACGCACACTAACCCCCCCCCCCACACACTAAACACTCCACACACGCACTAAATCCCCCCCCCCACACACACACACAACCCCCCACACACATATTACCCCCACACACACTAACCCCCGCCCCATTAACACACACACTCACCCCTTCACACACACCCACTCTCACCAACGTACACTGTACGTACACTACAACCAACGTACTCTAATCACACGTACACTGGGCAGCACGGTAGCATAGTGGTTAGCACAATTAGGAGCTCCAGTCACTGAATGTCAGCCTCTCAGCCAAGCAGGATCTCTAGCCTCTGACTGACAGCCTCTCGGCCAATCAGGAAATACAGCCTCTGACTGACAGCTCCTAATTTGGGCAGCACGGTAGCACAGTGGTAAGCACAATTGCTTCACAGTTCCAGGGTCCCAGGTTCGATTTCCCGCTGGGTCACAGTCTGCACATCCTCCCCGTGTCTGCGTGGGTTTCCTCCCACAGTCCAAAGACGTACAGCTTAGGAGGTTTGGTCATGATAAACTGCCTTTCGTGACCAAAAATGTCAGGAGGGGTTATTGGGTTGCGTGAATGGGGTGGAAGTGAAGGGTTAAGTGGGTCGGTGCAGAATCGATGGGCTGAATGGCCTCCTTTTGCACTGTAAATTCTACTCTACTCTAACCCATCCCCACACACAGTAACCCATCCCCACTCACACTAACCCATCCCCACACACACTAACATCCCCCCACACACATACTAACCCATCCCCACACACAGTAATCCATCCCCACACACAATAACCCATCCCCACACACACTAACCCATCGCCACACACACTAACCCATCGCCACACACACTAACCCATCCCCACACACACTAACCCCCCACACACACACACACTAACCCCCCACACACACTAACACATTCCCACACACTAACCCCCCACACACACTAACCCCCCACACACACTAACCCATCCCCACACACTAACCCATCCCCACACACACTACCCCCCCCACACACTAACCCCCCCACACACACTAACCCATCCCCACACACAGTAATCCATCCCCACACACAATAACCCATCCCCACACACACTAACCCATCCCCACACACTAACCCATCCCCACACACACTAACCCCCACCCCACACACTAACCCCCCCCCACACACTAACACATCCCCACACACACTAACCCCACACACACACACTAACCCCCCCCTCCACACACACACACTAACCCCCCCCACACACTAACCCATCCCCACACACTAACCCATCCCCACACACACTAACCCCCCCCCACACACACACTAACCCCCCCCCCCCCCCACACACTAACCCATCCCCACACACTAACCCATCCCCACACACACTAACCCCCCCCCCCCCACACACAAACACCCGGCCCACACACTAACCCGCCACACACACTAACCCATCAGCACACACACTAACCCGCCACACACACTAACCCATCAGCACACACACTAACCCATCCCCACACACACTAACACCCGCCCACACACACTAACCCTCCCACACACACTAACCCATCCCCACACACTAACCCATCCCCACACACACTAACCTCCCCACACACTAATTCATCCCCACACACACTAACCCCACCCCCACACACACTAACCCCCACACATACACTAACCCATCCCCACACACATTAACCCCTCCACACACACTAACCCATCCCCACACACACTAACCCAACCCCACGCCCTCTAACCCATCCCTACACACACTAACCCATCCCCACTCACACTAACCCCCCCACCATACAGACTAACCCATCCCCACACACACTCAACCCCCACACACACTAAGCCTCCCACACACACTAGCCCATCCCCACAAACACTAACCCCCCCACCCACACACTAACCCCCCACACATACATTAACCCAACACCACACACACTAACACCCCCTCCACACACACTAACCCATCCCCACACACACTAAACCCCACACGCACTATCCCCCCACACACACTAAACCCCCCACACACACACTAACCCCCCAAACATACACTAACCCATCCACCACAGACACTAAACCCCCCACACACTAACCCATCCCTACACACACTAACCCATTCCCACTCACTCTAACCCACCCCCCCACACAGACTAACCCATCCCTACACACAGTAACCCATCCCCACAGACAATAACCCCACCCACACACACACTAACCCATCCCCAGACACACTAACCCATCCCCACACACACTAACCCATCCCCACACACACTAACCTTCACCCCACACATACTAACCCATCCCCCCCCCCCACACTAACCACCCGCACACACACACTTACCCATCCCCACACACTAACCCATACCCACTCACACTAACACCCCACACACACTAACCCATCCCCACACACACTAACCCATCCCCACACATATTAACCCCTCCCCCCACACTACCCTCACACATAAACTAACCCATTCCCACACACACTAAGCCCCCACACACACAGTACATTATGCCCACAGTCACTAACCCATCCCCACACACACTAACCCATCCCCACGCACACTAACACCCCGCCCCCACACACTAAACCTCCCACACACACTAACCAATCCCCACACCCACTAACGACCCCGACACATACACTAACGCATCCCCACACACACTAACCACCCACCCACACACTAACCCATCTCCACTCAAAGTAACACCCCCACACACACTAAATCATCCCCACTCACACTAACCCCCCCCCACACACATACACTAACACATCCCCACACACACTAAACCATCCCCACTCACACTAAACCCCCACACACAATTACCCATCCCCACACACACTAACCACCCCCACATACACTAACACATCCCCACTCACACTAACCCCCCTCACACACTAACCCATCCCCACTCACATTAACCCCCCCACACACACTAACCATCCCTACACACACAAATCCCCCCCCCACACACACTAACCCATCCCCACACACACTAACCCCCCCCCCCACACACACACACAGTAACCCGTCTCCACACACAATAAACAATCCCCACACACACTAACACCCCGCCCACACACACTAGCCCTCCCATACACATTAACCCAACCCCACACACTAACACCCCCCCCCCCACACACTACCCCCCACGCATAACCTAACTCATCCCCACACACAATAACCTCCCCACACACAGTAACCCATCCCCACACACACTAACCCATCCCCACACACACTAAACCCCCCCACACACACTAAGCCCCCTCCACACACTAACGCATCCCAACACACACTAACACCCCCTCACACACTAACCCATTCCCAACACACACTAACACCTCCCCACACACACTAACCCATCCCTACACACACGCACACCCCCCACACTCACTAACCCATCCCCACACACACTAAACCCCCCCCCCACACACACACTAACCCCCCCCCACAAACTAACCCATCCCTACACATACTAACCTCGCCACACACACACTAACCCATCCCCACACACACTAACCCATCCCACCACACACTAGCCCCCCGCACACACTAACCCATCCCCACACACTAACCCATCCCCACACACACTAACCCCCTTCACACGCACAAACCAGCCCCCACACAACAACCCCCTCCACACACTAACCCAGCCCCACACACACACTAACCCTCCACACACACTAAACCATCCCCTCACACACTAACCACCACCACACACACTAACCCCCCACAAACACTGACCCATCCCCACACACACTACACACACTAACCCTCACCCCAACACACAATAACCCATCTCTGCACACACTAACCCATCCCCACACACACTAACACCCAGACACACACTAACCCCCCACACACACTAACCCATCCCCACACACACTAACCCCCCCCCCACACACACACTAAACCCCCCACATAAACTGACCCACCCCCAAAAACAATAACACCCTCCAACTTACACTAACCTATCGCCACTTGCACTAACACCCCCCCCACACACACACATACTAACACATCCCCACACAGACGAACCCATCCCCACATACTAACCACCCTTCACACACACTAACCGCCACATGCACACAACTGCACCCACACACACTAACCGCCCCCACACCCACTCACCCATCCCCACACATACTAACCCATCCCCACACACTACCCCCCCCCCCCCACACACACACACTAACCCCCACACGCACACTAAACCCCCACACACACTAACCCATCCCCACACACACTAACCCCCCCACACACACACTAACCCATCCCCACTCATACTAACCCCCCCCCCCCCACATACACACACTAACCATCCCCACACACACAAACCCCCCTACAGGGATGGTGCAGGCGGGAGGGATTCAGATTTCTGGATAACTGGGGCTCTTTCTGGGGAAGGTGGGACCTCTACAGACAGGATGGTCTACATCTGAACCTGAGGGGCACAAATATCCTGGGGGGGGGGGAGATTTGTTAGTGCTCTTTGGGGGGGGGGAGTTTAAACTAATGCAGCAGGGGCTTGGGAACCTGGATTGTAGTTTTAGGGTAAGGGAGAATGAGAGAATAGAGGTCAGGAGCACAGATTTGACGTCGCAGGAGGGGGCCAGTGTTCAGGTCGGTGGTTTGAAGTGTATCTACTTCAATGCCAGGAGTATACGAAACAAGGTAGGGGAACTGGCAGCATGGGTTGGTACCTGGGACTTCGATGTTGTGGCCATTTCGGAGACATGGATAGAGCAGGGACAGGAATGGATGTTGCAGGTTCCGGGGTTTAGGTGTTTTAGTAAGCTCAGAGAAGGAGGCAAAAGAGGGGGAGGTGTGGCGCTGCTAGTCAAGAGCAGTATTACGGTGGCGGAGAGGATGCTAGATGGGGACTCTTCTTCCGAGGTAGTATGGGCTGAATTTAGAAACAGGAAAGGAGAGGTCACCCTGTTGGGAGTTTTTTATAGGCCTCCAAATAGTTCTAGGGATGTAGAGGAAAGGATGGCGAAGATGATTCTGGATAAGAGCGAAAGTAACAGGGTAGTTATTATGGGAGACTTTAACTTTCCAAATATTGACTGGAAAATATATAGTTCGAGTACAATAGATGGGTCGTTTTTTGTACAGTGTGTGCAGGAGGGTTTCCTGAAACAATATGTTGACAGGCCAACAAGAGGCGAGGCCACGTTGGATTTGGTTTTGGGTAATGAACCAGGCCAGGTGTTGGGTTTGGAGGTAGGAGAGCACTTTGGGGACAGTGACCACAATTCGGTGACGTTTACGTTAATGATGGAAAGGGATAAGTATACACCGCAGGGCAAGAGTTATAGCTGGGGGAAGGGCAATCATGATGCCATTAGACGTGACTTGGGGGGGGGGGGGGCTAAGGTGGAGAAGTAGGCTGCAAGTGTTGGGCACACTGGATAAGTGGGGTTGTTCAAGGATCAGCTACTGCGTGTTCTTGATAAATATGTACCGGTCAGGCAGGGAAGAAGGCGTCGAGCGAGGGAACCGTGGTTTACCAAGGAAGTGGAATCTCTTGTTAAGAGGAAGAAGGAGGCCTATGTGAAGATGAGGTGTGAAGTTTCGGTTGGGGCGATGGATAGTTACAAGGTAGCGAGGAAGGATCTAAAGAGAGAGCTAAGACGAGCAAGGAGGGGACATGAGAAGTATTTGGCAGGTAGGATCAAGGAAAACCCAAAAGGTTTATATAGGTATGTCAGGAATAAGCGAATGACTAGGGAAAGAGTAGGACCAGTCAAGGACAGGGATGGCAAATTGTGTGTGGAGTCTGAAGAGATAGGCGAGATACTAAATGAATATTTTTCGTCAGTATCCACTCAGGAAAAAAATAATGTTGTGGAGGAGAATGCTGAGCCCCAGGCTAATAGAATAGATGGCATTGAGGTACGTAGGGAAGAGGTGTTGGCAATTCTGGACAGGCTGAAAATAGATAAGTCCCCGGGACCTGATGGGATTTATCCTAGGATTCTATGGGAGGCCAGGGAAGAGATTGCTGGACCTTTGGCTTTGATTTTTCTGTCATCATTGTCTACAGGAATAGTGCCAGAGGACTGGAGGACAGCAAATGTGGTCCTTTTGTTCAAAAAGGGGAGCAGAGACAACCCCGGCAACTATAGACCGGTGAGCCTCACGGCTGCAGTGGGTAAAGTCTTTGAGGGGATTATAAGAGACAAGATTATAATCATTTAGATAGGAATAATATGATCAGGGATAGTCAGCATGGCTTTGTGAAGGGTAGGTCATGCCTCACAAACCTTATTGAGTTCTTTGAGAAGGTGACTGAACAGGTAGATGAGGGTAGAGCAGTTGATGTGGTGTATATGGATTTCAGCAAAGCGTTTGATAAGGTTCCCCACGGTAGGCTATTGCAGAAAATACGGAGGCTGGGGATTGAGGGTGATTTAGAGATGTGGATCAGAAATTGGCTAGCTGAAAGAAGACAGAGGGTGGTGGTTGATGGGAAATGTTCAGAATGGAGTACAGTCACAAGTGGAGTACCACAAGGATCTGTTCTGGGGCCGTTGCTGTTTGTCATTTTAATGAATGACCTCGAGGAAGGCGCAGAAGGGTGGGTGAGTAAATTTGCAGACGATACTAAAGTCGGTGGTGTTGTCGATAGTGTGGAAGGATGTAGCAGGTTACAGAGGGATATAGATAAGCTGCAGAGCTGGGCTGAGAGGTGGCAAATGGAGTTTAATGTAGAGAAGTGTGAGGTGATTCACTTTGGAAGGAATAACAGGAATGCGGAATATTTGGCTAATGGTAAAGTTCTTGAAAGTGTGGATGAGCAGAGGGATCTAGGTGTCCATGTACATAGATCCCTGAAAGTTGCCACCCCGGTTGATATGGTTGTGAAGAAGGCCTATGGAGTGTTGGCCTTTATTGGTAGAGGGATTGAGTTCCGGAGTCGGGAGGTCATGTTGCAGTTGTACAGAACTCTGGTACGGCCGCATTTGGAGTATTGCGTACAGTTCTGGTCACCGCATTATAGGAAGGACGTGGAGGCTTTGGAGCGGGTGCAGAGGAGATTTACCAGGATGTTGCCTGGTATGGAGGGAAAATCTTATGAGGAAATTGTGTGTGTCGGGGGGAAACTGAAGTGACATCACAGAAAAGCTGTGACCTGAGTGGCTGGTTGGGATTCTAACCTAAATTTTAAAAAAAAATTTGAGTATTTGCGAACTAATTAAACATAATAACTTAATTATAATTTAGAGGATATCTAAGCCAGAGATCGGAGAATATTATAGTTAGCTATCGCATTTCTATTAGAAATCTAGTGCTAGGAAACAGATAGTTGACAGTAACTTTGCAATTTTAAAAAAAAGTATTTAAAAAAAAGACAAATTTTAATGTTAATTAATTGACGCAATGTCAGTTAGAGGGGTGCTGTGCTCTGACTGTGAGATGTGGCAGGTCCGGGAGGCTTCCACAATCCCGGATGGCTTCATCTGCAGAAAGTGCACCCAACTGCAGCTCCTCACAGACCGCATGGTTCGGTTGGAGCAGCAATTGGATGCACTTAGGAGCATGCAGGTGGCGGAAAGCGTCATAGATCGCAGTTATGTAAATGTGGTCACACCCAAGGTGCAGGCAGAGAAATGGGTGACCACCAGAAAGGGCAGGCAGTCAGTGCAGGAATCCCCTGTGGTTGTCCCCCTCTCGAACAGATATACCCCTTTGGATACTGTCGGGGGGGATAGCCTATCAGGGGAAAACAGCAGCAGCCAGAGCAGTGGCACCACGACTGGCTCTGATGTTCAGAAGGGAGGGTCAAAGCGCAGAAGAGTAATAGTAATAGGGGACTCTATAGTCAGGGGCACAGATAGGCGCTTCTGTGGACGTGAAAGAGACTCCAGGATGGTATGTTGCCTCCCTGGTGCCAGGGTCCAGGATGTCTCCGAACGGGTAGAGGGAATCCTGAAGGGGGAGGGCAAACAGGCAGAGGTCGTTGTACATATTGGTACTAACGACATAGGCAGGAAGGGGCATGAGGTCCTGCAGCAGGAGTTCAGGGAGCTAGGCAGAAAGTTAAAAGACAGGACCTCGAGGGTTGTAATCTCGGGATTACTCCCTGTGCCACGTGCCAGTGAGGCTAGAAATAGGAAGATAGAGCAGACAAACACGTGGCTAAACAGCTGGTGTAGGAGGGAGGGTTTCCGTTATCTGGACCATTGGGAGCTCTTCCGGGGCAGGCGTGACCTGTATAAGACGGACGGGTTGCATCTAAACCGGAGAATCATAAATATCCTGGCCGCGAGGTTTGATAGTGTCACACGGGAGGGTTTAAACTAGTATGGCAGGGGGGTGGGCACGGGAGCAATAGGTCGGAAGGTGAGAGCATTGAGGGAGAACTAGGGAATAGGGACAGTGTGGCTCTGAGGCAGAGCAGACGGGGAGAAGTTGCTGAACACAGCGGGTCTGGTGGCCTGAAGTGCATATGTTTTAATGCAAGGAGCATTACGGGTAAGGCAGATGAACTTAGAGCTTGGATTACTACTTGGAACTATGATGTTGTTGCCATTACAGAGACCTGGTTGAGGGAAGGGCAGGATTGGCAGCTAAACGTTCCAGGATTTAGATGTTTCAGGCGGGATAGAGGGGGATGTAAAAGGGGAGGCGGAGTTGCGCTACTTGTTCGGGAGAATATCACAGCTATACTGCGAGAGGACACCTCAGAGGGCAGTGAGGCTATATGGGTAGAGATCAGGAATAAGAAGGGTGCAGTCACAATGTTGGGGGTATACTAAAAGCCTCCCAACAGCCAGCGGGAGATAGAGGAGCAGATAGGTAGACAGATTTTGGAAAAGAGTAAAAACAACAGGGTTGTGGTGATGGGAGACTTCAACTTCCCCAATATTGACTGGGACTCACTTAATGCCAGGGGCTTAGATGGGGCGGAGTTTGTAAGGAGCATCCAGGAGGGCTTCTTAAAACAATATGTAAACAGTCCAACTAGGGAAGGGGCGGTACTGGACCTGGTATTGGGGAATGAGCCCGGCCAGTTGGTAGATGTTTCAGTAGGGGAGCATTTCGGTAACAGTGACCACAATTCAGTAAGTTTTAAAGTACTGGTGGACAAGGATAAGAGTGGTCCGAGGATGAATGTGCTAAATTGGGGGAAGGCTAATTAAAACAATATTAGGCGGGAACTGAAGAACATAGATTGGGGGCGGATGTTTGAGGGCAAATCAACATCTGACATGTGGGAGGCTTTCAAGTGTCAGTTGAAAGGAATACAGGACAGGCATGTTCCTGTGAGGAAGAAAGATAAATACGGCAATTTTCGGGAACCTTGGATGACGAGTGATATTGTAGGCCTCGTCAAAAAGAAAAAGGAGGCATTTGTTAGGGCTAAAAGGCTGGGAACAGACGAAGCCTGTGTGGCATATAAGGAAAGTAGGAAGGAACTTAAGCAAGGAGTCAGGAGGGCTAGAAGGGGTCATGAAAAGTCATTGGCAAATAGGGTTAAGGAAAATCCCAAGGCTTTTTACACGTACATAAAAAGCAAGAGGGTAGCCAGGGAAAGGGTTGGCCCACTGAAGGATAGGCAAGGGAATCTATGTGTGGAGCCAGAGGAAATGGGCGAGGTACTAAATGAATACTTTGCATCAGTATTCACCAAAGAGAAGGAATTGGTAGATGTTGAGTCTGGAGAAGGGGGTGTAGATAGCCTGGGTCACATTGTGATCCAAAAAGACGAGGTGTTGGGTGTCTTAAAAAATATTAAGGTAGATAAGTCCCCAGGGCCGGATGGGATCTACCCCAGAATACTGAATGAGGCTGGAGAGGAAATTGCTGAGGCCTTGACAGAAATCTTTGGATCCTCGCTGTCTTCAGGGGATGTCCCGGAGGACTGGAGAATAGCCAATGTTGTTCCTCTGTTTAAGAAGGGTAGCAAGGATAATCCCGGGAACTACAGGCCGGTGAGCCTTACTTCGTGGTAGGCAAATTACTGGAGAGAATTCTTCGAGACAGGATCTACTCCCATTTGGAAGCAAATGGACGTATTAGTGAGAGGCAGCACGGTTTTGTGAAGGGGAGGTCGTGTCTCACTAACTTGATAGAGTTTTTCGAGGAGGTCACTAAGATGATTGATGCAGGTAGGGCAGTAGATGTTGTCTATATGGACTTCAGTAAGGCCTTTGACAAGGTCCCTCATGGTAGACTAGGACAAAAGGTGAAGTCACACGGGATCAGGGGTGAACTGGCAAGGTGGATACAGAACTGGCTAGGCCATAGAAGGCAGAGGGTAGCAATGGAGGGATGCTTTTCTAATTGGAGGGCTGTGACCAGTGGTGTTCCACAGGGATCAGTGCTGGGACCTTTGCTCTTTGTAGTATATATAAATGATTTGGAGGAAAATGTAACTGGTCTGATTAGTAAGTTTGCAGACGACACAAAGGTTGGTGGAATTGCGGATAGCGATGAGGACTGTCTGAGGATACAGCAGGATTTGGATTGTCTGGAGACTTGGGCGGAGAGATGGCAGATGGAGTTTAATCCGGACAAATGTGAGGTAATGCATTTTGGAAGGGCTAACGCAGGTAGGGAATATACAGTGAATGGTAGAACCCTCAAGAGTATTGAAAGTCAAAGAGATCTAGGAGTACAGGTCCACAGGTCATTGAAAGGGGCAACACAGGTGGAGAAGGTAGTCAAGAAGGCATACGGCATGCTTGCCTTCATTGGCCGGGGCATTGAGTATAAGAATTGGCAAGTCATGTTGCAGCTGTATAGAACCTTAGTTAGGCCACACTTGGAGTATAGTGTTCAATTCTGGTCGCCACACTACCAGAAGGATGTGGAGGCTTTAGAGAGGGTGCAGAAGAGATTTACCAGAATGTTGCCTGGTATGGAGGGCATAAGCTATGAGGAGCGATTGAATAAACTCGGTTTGTTCTCACTGGAACGAAGGAGGTTGAGGGGCGACCTGATAGAGGTATACAAAATTATGAGGGGCATAGACAGAGTGGATAGTCAGAGGCTTTTCCCCAGGGTAGAGGGGTCAATTACTAGGGGGCATAGGTTTAAGGTGAGAGGGGCAAAGTTTAGAGTAGATGTACGAGGCAAGTTTTTTACGCAGAGGGTAGTGGGTGCCTGGAACTCACTACCGGAGGAGGTAGTGGAAGCAGGGACGATAGGGACATTTAAGGGGCATCTTGACAAATATATGAATAGGATGGGAATAGAAGGATACCGACCCAGGAAGTGTAGAAGATTGTAGTTTAGTCGGGCAGCATGGTCGGCACGGGCTTGGAGGGCCGAAGGGCCTGTTCCTGTGCTGTACATTTCTTTGTTCTTTTGTTCTTTGTTGAAAGGCTGATGGACTTGAGGTTGTTTTCGTTGTAGAGAAGAAGGTTAAGAGGAGACTTAATAGAGGCATACAAAATGATCAGGGGATTGGATAGGGTGGACAGTGAGAGCCTTCTCCCGCGGATGGAAATGGCTGGCACGAGGGGACATAACTTTAAACTGAGGGGTAATAGATATAGGACAGAGGTCAGAGGTAGGTTCTTTACGCAAAGAGGAGTGAGGCCGTGGAATGCCCTACCTGCTGTAGTAGTGAACTCGCCAACATTGAGGGCATTTAAAAGTTTATTGGATAAACATATGGATGATAATGGCATAGTGTAGGTTAGATTGCTTTTGTTTCGGTGCAACATCGTGGGCCGAAGGGCCTGTACTGCGCTGTATTGTTCTATGTTCTATGTAACCCCCCCCCCCACACACACACACGCTAACCCATCCCCACACACACTAACCCCCCCCCCCCCACACACACACAGAGTAACCCATCCCCACACACAGTAAACAATCCCCACACACACTAACACCCCGCCAACATACACTAGCCCTCCCATACACACTAACCCAACCCCACGCACACTAATCCCCTCCCCCACGCTACACCCCACACATAACCTAACCCATCCCCACACACACTAACCCCCCCATACACAGTAACACATCCCCACACACACTAACCCATCCCCACACACACTAATCCCCCCCACACACACACTAAGCCCCCACACACACTAACGCATCCCCACACACACGAACACCCCCCACATTCACTAACCCATCCCCACACACACTAAACCCCCACACACACTAACCCCCCCACACACACTTACCCATCCCTACACACACTAAACACCCCCCACACACACACTAACCCATCCCCACACACACTAAACCCTCCTACCACACACTAGCCCCCCCCACACACACTAACCATCCCCCACACACACTAACCCATCCCCACACACACTAACCCCCTTCACACGCACAAACCACCCCACACACACTAACCCCCTCCACACACTAACCCAACCCCAAACAAACTAACCCCCCCTCCACACACACTAACCCCACACACATACTAGCTCCTCCCCACACACACTGACCCCCCACACACACTAAACCCCCCACACACACTAACCCCCCCACACACACACTAACCCCCACAAAAACTGACCCATCCCCTACAATAACCCCCCCTACTTACACTGACACATCCCCACCCCCACCACCCCCACCCCCACACACACTAAGCCCCCCACACACAGTAACTCATCCCTACACACACTAAACGCCCCCACACACAGTAACCCCCCCACACACACTAACTAATCCTCACACACACTAATCCATCCCCACACACACTAACCTTTCCCCACACACTCTCACCCCCCCCACACACACTAACGCCCCACACACACTAACCCATCCCCAAATACACACTAACGCCACACACACACTAGCCCCCACAGATCCTAACCCCCCCCACGCACTAACCGCCCCCACACACACACTAACCCCCCCACACACACTAACCCATCCCCACACACACTAACCACCCCCACACACACTAACCCCCCACAAACACTGACCCATCCCCACACACACTAACCCCGCCCCCCAACACACTTTAATCCATCCCTGCACACACTCACCCATCCCCACAAACACACTAACCCACACACACACACACTAACCCATCCCCACACACACTAAACCCCCACACACACTAGCCCACCCCCACACACACTAACCCCTACACACACACTGATCCCCCACACACACTAACCCATCCCCACACACACACTAACCCACCCCGCACACACTAAACCCCCCACAAAAACTGACCCATCCTCAAACACAATAACACACCCCAACCTACACTAACACATCCCCACACACACTAACCCCCCACACACATACTAACCCATCCCCACACACACTAACCTATCCCCACACACTAACCCCCCCACACACAATAACCGCCACACACACACACAACCCCCCCCCACACACTACCCCCCCCCCCCACACACACACTAACCCATCCCCACACACACTAACCCCCCCACATACACTACTCCACCCCCACACACACTAACCGCCCCCACACACTGTAATCCCCCACACACACTAATCCATCCTCACACACACAAACCCATCCCCAAACACACAGTAACGCCACACACACACTAACCCCCACACACACTAACCCCCCACAGACACTAACCGACCCCACACACACACTAACCCCCACACACACACTAACGCCCCACACACACTAACCCATCCCCACACACACTAACCCCCCCCACACACATACACACTAAACCCCCCACAAAAACTGACCCATCCACCAAAACAATAACACCCCCCAACTTACACTAACCCATCGCCACTTGCACTAACCCACACCCTACACACACACACATACTAACCCATCCCCACATACTAACCCCCTTCACAAACACTAACCGCAACACACACTAACCCCCCACAGACACTAACCGACCCCACACACACACTAACCCCCCCCCACACACACTAACGCCCCACACACACTAACCCATCCCCACACACACTAACCCCCCCCCCACACACATACACACTAAACCCCCCACAAAAACTGACCCATCCCCCAAAACAATAACACACCCCAACCTGGTTAGGACCCAGACTGGGAACCATTCTACAGCATTGAGCACAGGGATGATATGTGACTGGGATTGGGTGAGGGTTAGGACCCAGGCTGGGAATCAATCTACAGTAGTGAGCACAGGGATGATAGGTGACTTGGATTGGGTGAGGGTTAGGACACAGACTGGGAACCAATCTACATCAGTGAGCACAGGGATGATAGGGGACTAGGATTGGGTGAGGGTTAGGAAATGGCAGTAGAGTTGGAGATGAGCTGCGCTTCATGAAGATTTGTATCAGAAATTGTGTGACAGAATATCATTGGATTAGTCGAGTGTGGATTTAACAAAGACACAGATGATGGTTTATTCTGCAGCTGAGATGAAGCAGAGGTGGCGATGGAAAGCGAGCAGGATTGGGAATGGAGAGAACATCTGGGTATAATAACTTTACTGTCAAAGGGAGAGCAGGGATTGTGAACAGCCTCCGATATTAACCAGAGAGCGAGTGGAGCCACTGGATATGCAATGACCTCAGTGACTGGAATCGGAGTTGATATTTATAGCTAAAGGCACAGAGCTTCAAGGTAGGGAAGTGTTATTCCCACTATTCCAGATGTTCGTCAGACCGCAACTGGAGCATTACACAGTCCTGGCCCCTGATTTGAGGAAAGATGTAGGGGCTTTCGAGGCAGTTCAGAGGAGGTTGACTAGAGTGACCGCAGAGATGAGGGCTTTGTCTTATCAAGAGAGTTGTTAAGAAGGAGTAGAGATCCAATTGTGGTTTATAAGATGATAAAAGGTGTGGGTGAAGTGGAAGTGGAGCGGACGTTTCCTCTTGTGGGGCGTTCTAGAACGAGAGGTCAGAATCTCAGGATAACAGGCAGCAAATGTGAATCAGAGCTGAGGAGAAACTACTTCTCCCAATGGGATGTGAACCTGTGGAATTTGCTATCCAGAGTGCGGGGCATGCTGGGACAGTGAGTACATTTAAGGAGCAGTTAGATAGATTTTGAATTGGGAATGGGTTGAGAAGTTTGGATAATGGGCAGGGCGGCGGCGTTAAGCCGAGGATGAGATCAGCCAAGGCCGAATGACGGAGCAGACGCGAGGGGCCAACTAGCCTCATTCTGCTCCTTTACCTGATGAACTTACAAACTTCTGAACTGAAAATCGTGGATTCAATCTTTCCAAGATGCAAATGACCAGAGCAATAATACACTTAAAGTGGTTTATACAATAAATAACTGGACAGGGAGACTTACCAGGGACACCGACAACAGCCAGGAGGGGATAGTAACCCGCTTGAATTATCCAGAGTGCGCCGCGGATCCGGTATGGTAAAGACTGGAAAGACATATAGTAAATACCCCAGGAAAAACCCCTGTCCATTGCTGTAACGTTCCTGTGGGTAGTTCCCAGATTCTGATCTATTGCTGTAACGTTCCTGTGGGTAGTTCCCAGATTCTGATCCATTGCTGTAACGTTCTTGTGGATAGTTCCCAGATTCTGATCCATTGCTGTAACGATCCTGTGGATAGTTCCCGGATTCTGATCCTTTGCTGTCACGTTCCTGTGGGTAGTTCCCAGATTCTGATCCATTGCTGTAACGTTCCTGTGGGTAGTTCACAGATTCTGCTCCCTCCTCTCGGTCTCTCTGGGGCCGCTGATCTCTGGCAGTGTTGGAACTGACGCTCCCGCTGACAGTTTGGGATAACACAGTGAAAGGAATCGCTTATTAATACAGAGACAAACCCTCCAGTGACACGGTTAGATCCATAGAGACTGACATTAATCACAGTCACTAAACAAACAGGCTCAGTTAACCCCTTTCAATCAAACACTTTTTATATCACAATGAAATAGAAGATTAGCCGGGTCTGGATTGGCTGTGTGACAGTGACTGAGGGATGGAGTGTGGAAATAGTGGACACACTGACCCTGATACTCAATCCTCGTTGATATCTGAGTGGTTCCAGGGGACTGGGGCATTTTCACTGTCCCATCCTGTTTATAAAAGGAGAGAGAGGGATTAAACCCTGGAGTGACAGAGCAGTCTGTATAATGTTAGTCACCAGGACATTTCTAGGGGTCAGAGTGGGCAACAGGAATATTGCTCCTTCGCGAGGAAATGGTGTTATGTGACCAGAAAAACGGCGATATTCGTGGGAAATCATATCGCATGTTGTTATTACAGTTATATTTCAAAATAACTGGCGGATTAATGAGGGAACTGATATGGATTTATGTACTGGGACATATTGTGATCAAATGTCATTTATTAGAGATGTTCTCGAGTCCCAAAGCCGTGGATTAAAGGGTCTGTGACAGTGAGAATGTGATATTGGCTAAGAAACAGAAAGCAGAGAGAAGCGGTGAATGATAGTTATTCAGACAGGAGGGGAGGAGACACTGATGTTCACTCGGGGTCCACATGAGGACAATTGCTCTTCAAGATACAATTCACTGCGATAGGCTTCAATGGAAAGAATTTCAACATTCACAAATGACAGACACTCAGCAATGACACAGTGGGCAGGGTAGCAGCAATCTTCAGCAGCATGTTCCCAGATCTGTGAAAGGGAGAGTCACGGGGAAAGTAAATTTAAATCACTGTCGTGTGGGTGATGCATTAGGGAGGAGGGCAGAGGACAGGAAATATAAACTAAACGGGACAAGTTTAAAATGTGTACAGGAAGGGAGCGGGGACATGTCCACACTTTGCACTGGAAGGTCATCGTGATAAGATTGGAAAATCCTCAGAAGATATTTAACTTGATCAATAGAGGCGGAGACTCCTAAAAGAAGGATGTTAGGATCATAGAGTCATCGAGGTCCAGAGCATAGAAAGGCCATTCGGCCCATCTGGACTGGGCAGGTCAAAAACAACCATCTGAGTATTTGAATCCCACTTTCTAACACTTTGCCAATAGCCTATAGAGTTATAACCAGGTTTATAGAGAGGACCATAGCGGAGGAATTGCTTCTTGTTCTGCCGCTAAATATACAAAAGGATGTGAGGATCTTGGAGACAAAGCAAAGGGTATTTAATGGAGTGTTGTCAGGGATGGAGGATTTCAATTAAATATGGGGATTAGTGAACTGGAATTGTAATCTGTAGATCAGTTTAAGGTAAAGAGCAACTTCACAGAGGACTCCAAATTAGGAATGAGTTTAGAGAGAGTGAGCAGAAAGGGTTCCACTGGAGTGAGTGTGGGGGCTGGCGGGGAGTGGCCTGGAGTGTGTGTGTGGGCTGGCCGGGAGCGGCCTGGAGTTTGTGTGTGGGCTGCCCGGGAGTGGCCTGGAGTGTGTGTGTGGGCTGGCCGGGAGTGTCTTGGAGTGTGTGTGTGGGCTAGCCGGGATTCGCCTGGCGTGTTTGTGTGGGCGGGCCGGCAGTGGCCTGGAGTGTGTGTGTGGGCTGGTCGGGGGTGGACTGGAGTGTGTGTATGGGCTGGCCGGGAGTGGCCTGAAGTGTGTGTGTGGGCTGGCCGGGAGTGGCCTGGAGTGTGTGTGTGGGCTGGACGGCAGTGACCTGGAGTGTGTGTGTGGGCTGGCCGGGAGTGGCCTAGGGTGTGTGCGTGGGCTGGCCGGGAGTAGACTGGAGTGTGTGTGTGTGCTGTCCGGGAGTGGCCTGGAGTGTGTGTTGGCTGGCCGGGAGTGGCCTGGTGTGTGTGGGCTGGCCGGGAGTGGCCTGGAGTGTGTGTGTGGGCTGGCCGGGATCGGCCTGGAGTGTGTGTGGGCTGCCCGGGAGTGGCCTGGATTGTGAGTGTGGACTGGCCGGGAGTGGCCTGGAGTGAGTGCGTGGGAGGACGGGAGAGGACTGGAGTGTGTGTGTGGGCTGGCCGGGAGTGGCCTGGAGTGAGTGCGTGGGAGGACGGGAGAGGACTGGAGTGTGTGTGTGGGCTGGCCGGGAGTGGCCTGGAGTGTGTGTGTGGACTGGCCGGGAGTCGCCTGGAGTGTGTGTGTGGGCTGGCCGGGAGTGGCCTGGAGTGTGTGTGTGGGCGGGCCGGGAGTGACCTGGAGTGTGTGTGTGGGCTGGGGAGAGTGGCCTTGAGAGTGTGTGTGGGCTGGCCGGGAGTGGACGGGAGTGTGTGTGTGGGCTGGCCGGGAGTGGCCTGGAGTGTGTGTGTGGGCTGGCCGGGAGTGGACGGGAGTGTGTGTGTGGGCTGGCCGGGAGTGGCCTGGAGTGTGTGTGTGGGCTGGCCGGGAGTGGCCTGGAGTGTGTGCGTGGGAGGCCGAGAGAGGCCTGGAGTGTGTGTGTGTGCTGGCCGGGAGTGCCCTGGCCTGGAGTGTGTGTGTGGGCTGGCCGGGAGTGGACGGGAGTGTTTGTGTGGGCTGGCCGGGAGTGGCCTGGAGTGTGTGTGTGGGCGGGCCGGGAGTGGCCTGGAGTGTGTGTGTGAGCTGGCCGGGAGTGGCCTGGAGTGTGTGTGTGGGCTGGCCGAGAGTGGCCGGGAGTGTGTGTGTGGGCTGGCCGGGAGTGGCCTGGAGTGTGTGTGTGGGCTGGCCGGGAGTGGCCTGGAGTGTGTGTGTGGGCTGGCCGGAAGTGGCTTGGAGTGTGTGTGTGTGCTGGCCGGGAGTGGCCTGGAGTGTGTGTGTGGGCTGGCCGGGAGTGGCCTGGAGTGTGTGTGTGGGCTGGCCGGGAGTGGCTTGGAGCGTGTGTGAGGGCTGGCCGGGAGTGGACGGGAGTGTTTGTGTGGGCTGGCCGGGAGTGGCCTGGAGTGTGTGTGTGGGCGGGCCGGGAGTGGCCTGGAGTGTGTGTGTGAGCTGGCCGGGAGTGGCCTGGAGTGTGTGTGTGGGCTGGCCGAGAGTGGCCTGGAGTGTGTGTGTGGGCTGGCCGGGAGTGGCCTTGAGTGTGTGTGTGGGCTGGCCGGGAGTGGCCTGGAGTGTGTGTGTGGGCTGGCCGGGAGTGGCTTGGAGTGTGTGTGTGTGCTGGCCGGGAGTGGCCTGGAGTGTGTGTGTGGGCTGGCCGGGAGTGGCCTGGAGTGTGTGTGAGGGCTGGCCGGGAGTGGCCAGGAGTGTGTGTGTGGGCTGGCCGGGAGTCGCCTGGAGTGTGTGTGAGGGCTGGCCGGGAGTGGCCTGGAGTGTGTGTGTGGGCTGGCTGGGAGTGGCCTGGAGTGTGTGTGTGTGGGCTGGCCGGGAGTGGCCTGGAGTGTGAGTGTGGGCTGGCCGGGAGAGGCCTGGAGTATGTGTGTGGACTGGCCGGGAGTGGCCTGGAGCGTGTGTGTGGGCTGGCCGGGAGTGAACTGGAGTGTGTGTGTGGGCTGGCCGGGAGTGGCCTGGAGTGTGTGAGTGGGCTGGCCGGGAGTGGCCTGGCCTGGTGTGTGTGTGTGGACTGGCCGGGAGTGGCCTGGCCTTGAGTGTGAGTGTGGACTGGCCGGGAGTGGCCTGGCCTGGAGTGTGTGTGTGGGCTGGCCGGGAGTGGCCTGGAGTGTGTGTGTGGACTGGCCGGGAGTGGCCTGGAGTGTGTGTGTGGGCTGGCCGGGAGTGGCCTGGAGTGTGTGTGTGGGCTGGCCGGGAGTGGCCTGGCCTGGAGTGTGAGTGTGGACTGGCCGGGAGTGGCCTGGCCTGGAGTGTGTGTGTGGGCTGGCCGGGAGTGGCCTGGCCTGGAGTGTGTGTGTGGGCTGGCCGGGAGTGGCCTGGCCTGGAGTCTGTGTGTGGGCTGGCCGGGAGTGGCCTGGAGTGTGTGTGTGGGCTGGCCGGGAGTGGCCTGGAGTGTGTGTGTGGGCTGGCCGGGAGTGTGTGTGTGGGCTGGCAGGGAGTGGACTGGAGTGTGTGTGTGTGGGCTGGCCGGGAGTGGCCTGGAGTGTGAGTGTGGGCTGGCCGGGAGAGGCCTGGAGTATGTGTGTGGGCTGGCCGGGAGTGGCCTGGAGTGTGTGTGTGGGCTGGCCGGGAGTGGCCTGGAGTGTGTGTGTGGGCTGGTCGGGAGTGGCCTGGCCTGGAGTCTGTGTGTGGACAGGCCGGGAGTGGCCTGGCCTGGAGTGTGAGTGTGGACTGGCCGGGAGTGGCCTGGCCTGGTGTGTGTGTGTGGGCTGGCCGGGAGTGGCCTGGCCTGGAGTGTGTGTGTGGGCTGGCCGGGAGAGTCCTGGAGTGTGTGTGTGGGCTGGCCGGGAGTGGCCTGGAGTGTGTGTGTGGGCTGGCCGGGAGTAGCCTGGAGTGTTTGTGTGGGCTTGCCGGGAGTGGCCTGGAGTGTAAGTGTGGGCTGCCCTCCCACCTGCCCCCTCATTGTAGAATCGACTTGCGTATTCTAGAAACTCCCCCCATTTCTTACTATTTTTCCAGGGAATAATTTACAGTGGTCCCTGGGCAGTATATAATTATAAACAGTGGTCTCTGGCTAGTATATCATTATGTACAGTGGTCCCTGGGCAGTCTATCATTATATACAGATGTCACTGGGCAGTATATCATTATTGACAGTGGTCCCTGGGTTGTATATCATTATTTACAGTGGTCTCTGTGCAGAATATCATTATTTATGTGGTCCCTGGGCAGCATATCATTATTTACATTGGTCCCTGAGCAGTATATCTTTATATACAGTGGTACCTGCGCAGTATATCATTATTGACAGTGGTCCCTGGGTAGTATATCATTATTTACATGGTCTCTGTGCAGCATATCATTATTTACAGTAGTCCCTGGGTGGTATGTCATGACTTACAGTGGTCACTGGGTTGTATATCATTATTTACAGTGGTCTCTTTGCAGAATATCATTATATACAGTGGTTCCTGGGTAGTATGTCATTACTTACAGTGGTCCCTGGGCAGTATATCATTATTTACAGTGGTCCTTGGATAGTGCATCATTATTTACAGTGATCCTAGGGTAGAGTATTATCATTTGCAATTTTCCTTTGGTAGTACAGCATTTTTTACACGGGTCCCTGAGTAGTATCTCATTCTTTACAGTGGTCCCTGGGAAGCATATCGTTATTAACAGTGGTCCCTGTGTAGTATATCATTTTGCACAGCGGTCCCTGGGTAGAATAACATTATATACAGTGGTCCCTGGTTAGTAAATCATTATTTACAGTCGTCCCTGGATAGTATACCATTGTTTACAGTGGCCTTGGGTAGGTATCATCATTTACAGTGGTCACTGGATAGTAATTCATTATTTACAGCGGTCCCTGGGTAGAATATCATTATTTACAGTGGTCCCTGGATAGTATAGCATTATCTGCAGTGGTCCCTGGTTAGAATACCATTATTTACTTTGGTCCCTGGGTAGTATCTCATTATTTACAATGGTCCCTGAGCGGTATATCAGTATCCACAATGGTCCATGGGTATTATCTCATTACTTACAGTGGTCCCTGGGGAGAATATCATTATTTACAGTGGTCTCTGGGTTGTATATCATTATCTACAATGGTCCCTGGGTATTATGTCATCATTTACAGAGGTCCCCGGGTAGAATATCATTATTTACAGTGACCCCTGGGTAGTATATCCGTATCTACAATGGCCCCTGGGTATTATCTCATTATTTACTGAGGTCCCTGGGTAGAATATCATTATTTACTGTGGTCCCTGGGTAGTATCTCATTATTTACAATGGTCCCTGTGTGGTATATACGTATCTACAATGGTCTCAGGGTATTATCTCATTATTTACTGTGGTCCCTGGGTAGTATATCATTATTTACTGTGGTCCCAGGGTAGTATATCATTATTTACAATGGTCCCTGTGTGGTATATCAGTATCTACAATGGTCTCTGGGTATTATCTCATTATTTACTGTGGTCCCGGGGTAGTATATCATTATTTACTGTGGTCCCAGGGTAGTATCTCATTATTTACTGTGGTCCCAGGGTAGTATCTCATTATTTCCAATGGTCCCTGTGTGGTATAATAGTATCTACAATGGTCCCTGGGTATTATCTCATTATTTACTGTGGTCCCTGGGTAGTATATCATTATTTACTGTGGTCCCAGGGTAGTATATCATTATGCACAGCGGTCCCTGGGTAGTATCTCATTATTTACAATGGTCCCTGTGTGGTATAATAGTATCTACAATGTTCCCTGGGTATTATCTCATTATTTACTGTGGTCCCAGGGTAGTATATCATTATTTACTGTGGTCCCAGGGTAGTATCTCATCATTTACAATGGTCCCTGGGTGGTATATCAGTATCTACAATGGTCCCTGGGTATTATCTCATTATTTACTGTGGTCCCTGGGGAGAATATCATTATTTACATTGGTCTCTGGGTAGTATATCATTATTCACAGTGGTCCCTGGGTAGTATATCAGTATCTACAATGGTCCCTGGGTGTTATCTCATTACTTACAGTGGTCCGTGGGTAGTATCTCATTATTTACAGTGGTCTCTGGGGAGTATATTCTTATCTACAATGGTCCCTGGGTATTATCTCATTATTTGCAGTGGTTTGGGGAGAATATCATTATTTACAGTGGTCCCTAGGTAGTATATCATTATTTACAGTGGTCGCTGGGTAGAGTATCAGGATCTACAATGGTCCCTGGGTAATATATCATTATTTACAGTGGTCTCTGTGCAGAATATCATTATTTATGTGGTCCCTGGGCAGCATATCATTATTTACATTGGTCCCTGAGCAGTATATCTTTATATACAGTGGTACCTGCGCAGTATATCATTATTGACAGTGGTCCCTGGGTAGTATATCATTATTTACATGGTCTCTGTGCAGCATATCATTATTTACAGTAGTCCCTGGGTGGTATGTCATGACTTACAGTGGTCACTGGGTTGTATATCATTATTTACAGTGGTCTCTTTGCAGAATATCATTATATACAGTGGTTCCTGGGTAGTATGTCATTACTTACAGTGGTCCCTGGGCAGTATATCATTATTTACAGTGGTCCTTGGATAGTGCATCATTATTTACAGTGATCCTAGGGTAGAGTATTATCATTTGCAATTTTCCTTTGGTAGTACAGCATTTTTTACACGGGTCCCTGAGTAGTATCTCATTCTTTACAGTGGTCCCTGGGAAGCATATCGTTATTAACAGTGGTCCCTGTGTAGTATATCATTTTGCACAGCGGTCCCTGGGTAGAATAACATTATATACAGTGGTCCCTGGTTAGTAAATCATTATTTACAGTCGTCCCTGGATAGTATACCATTGTTTACAGTGGCCTTGGGTAGGTATCATCATTTACAGTGGTCACTGGATAGTAATTCATTATTTACAGCGGTCCCTGGGTAGAATATCATTATTTACAGTGGTCCCTGGATAGTATAGCATTATCTGCAGTGGTCCCTGGTTAGAATACCATTATTTACTTTGGTCCCTGGGTAGTATCTCATTATTTACAATGGTCCCTGAGCGGTATATCAGTATCCACAATGGTCCATGGGTATTATCTCATTACTTACAGTGGTCCCTGGGGAGATTATCATTATTTACAGTGGTCTCTGGGTTGTATATCATTATCTACAATGGTCCCTGGGTATTATGTCATCATTTACAGAGGTCCCCGGGTAGAATATCATTATTTACAGTGACCCCTGGGTAGTATATCCGTATCTACAATGGCCCCTGGGTATTATCTCATTATTTACTGAGGTCCCTGGGTAGAATATCATTATTTACTGTGGTCCCTGGGTAGTATCTCATTATTTACAATGGTCCCTGTGTGGTATATACGTATCTACAATGGTCTCAGGGTATTATCTCATTATTTACTGTGGTCCCTGGGTAGTATATCATTATTTACTGTGGTCCCAGGGTAGTATATCATTATTTACAATGGTCCCTGTGTGGTATATCAGTATCTACAATGGTCTCTGGGTATTATCTCATTATTTACTGTGGTCCCGGGGTAGTATATCATTATTTACTGTGGTCCCAGGGTAGTATCTCATTATTTACTGTGGTCCCAGGGTAGTATCTCATTATTTCCAATGGTCCCTGTGTGGTATAATAGTATCTACAATGGTCCCTGGGTATTATCTCATTATTTACTGTGGTCCCTGGGTAGTATATCATTATTTACTGTGGTCCCAGGGTAGTATATCATTATGCACAGCGGTCCCTGGGTAGTATCTCATTATTTACAATGGTCCCTGTGTGGTATAATAGTATCTACAATGTTCCCTGGGTATTATCTCATTATTTACTGTGGTCCCAGGGTAGTATATCATTATTTACTGTGGTCCCAGGGTAGTATCTCATCATTTACAATGGTCCCTGGGTGGTATATCAGTATCTACAATGGTCCCTGGGTATTATCTCATTATTTACTGTGGTCCCTGGGGAGAATATCATTATTTACATTGGTCTCTGGGTAGTATATCATTATTCACAGTGGTCCCTGGGTAGTATATCAGTATCTACAATGGTCCCTGGGTGTTATCTCATTACTTACAGTGGTCCGTGGGTAGTATCTCATTATTTACAGTGGTCTCTGGGGAGTATATTCTTATCTACAATGGTCCCTGGGTATTATCTCATTATTTGCAGTGGTTTGGGGAGAATATCATTATTTACAGTGGTCCCTAGGTAGTATATCATTATTTACAGTGGTCGCTGGGTAGAGTATCAGGATCTACAATGGTCCCTGGGTAATATATCATTATTTACAGTGGTCCCTGGGTATAATCTCATTATCTACTGTGGTTTGGGGAGAATATCATTATTTACAGTGGTCCCTGGGTAGCATATCATTATTTAGAGTGGTCCCTGGGTAGAGTTTCAGGATCTACAATGGTCCCTGGGTAATATATCATTATGTACAGTGGTCCCTGGGTATTATCTCATTATTTACTGTGGTCCCAGGGTAGTATATCATTATTTACTGTGGTCCCAGGGTAGTATCTCATCATTTACAATGGTCCCTGGGTGGTATATCAGTATCTACAATGGTCCCTGGGTATTATCTCATTATTTACTGTGGTCCCTGGGGAGAATATCATTATTTACATTGGTCTCTGGGTAGTATATCATTATTCACAGTGGTCCCTGGGTAGTATATCATTATTTACAGTGGTCCCTGAGTGGTATATCAGTATCTGCAATGGTCCCTGGGTATTATCTCATTATTTACTGTGGTCCCTGGGTAGTACATCATTATTTACTGTGGTCCCAGGGTAGTATCTCATTATTTACAGTGGTCCCTGAGTGGTATATCAGTATCTACAATGGTCCCTGGGTGTTATCTCATTACTTACAGTGGTCCGTGGGTAGTATCTCATTATTTACAGTGGTCTCTGGGGAGTATATTCTTATCTACAATGGTCCCTGGGTATTATCTCATTATTTGCAGTGGTTTGGGGAGAATATCATTATTTACAGTGGTCCCTAGGTAGTATATCATTATTTACAGTGGTCGCTGGGTAGAGTATCAGGATCTACAATGGTCCCTGGGTAATATATCATTATTTACAGTGGTCCCTGGGTATAATCTCATTATCTACTGTGGTTTGGGGAGAATATCATTATTTACAGTGGTCCCTGGGTGTTATCTCATTACTTACAGTGGTCCGTGGGTAGAGTTTCAGGATCTACAATGGTCCCTGGGTAATATATCATTATTTACAGTGGTCCCTGGGTATTACCTCATTATTTACTGTAGTCCCTGGGTAGTATATCATTATTTACAGTGGTCCCTGGGTATTATCTCATTATTTACTGTGGTCCCTGTGGAGAATATCATTATTTACAGTGGTCTCTGGGTAGTATATCCGTAACTACAATGGTCCCTGTGTAGTATCTCGTTATTTACTGTGGTCCCTGGCTAGTATCTCATTATTTACTGTGGTCCCTGTGGAGAATATCATTATTTACAGTGGTCTCTGGGTATTATCTCATTATTTACTGTGGTCCCTGTGGAGAATACCATTATTTACAGTGGTCTCTGGGTATTATCTCATTATTTACTGTGGAGAATACCATTATTGACAGTGGTCTCTGGGTATTATCTCATTATTTACTGTGGAGAATACGATTATTGACAGTGGTCTCTGGGTAGTATATACGTATCTACAATGGTCCCTGGGAAGTATCTCATTATTTACTGTGGTCCCTGGGTAGTATATTATTATTTACTGTGGTCCCTGGGTCGTATATCATTATTTACAGTGGTCTCTGGCTAGTATATCATTATATACAGTGGTCCCTGGGCAGTATATCATTATTGACAGTGGTCCCTGGGTAGCATATCATTATATACAGTGGTCTCTGGCTAGTCTATCATTATATACAGTGGTCCCTGGGAAGTATATCATTATTGACAGTGGTCCCTGGATAGCATATCATTATATACAGTGGTCTCTGGCTAGTCTATCATTATATTCAGTGGTCCCTGGGCAGTATATCATTATTGACAGTGGTCCCTGGGTAGTCTATCGTTATTTACAGTGGTCTCTGTGCAGAATATCATTATTTACAGTGGTCCCTGGGCAGTATATCATTATTTACATTGGTCCCTGGGCAGTATATCATTATTTACATTGGTCCCTGGGCAGTATATCTTTATATATAGTGGTCCCTGCGCAGTTTATCATTGTTGACAGTGGTCCCTGGGTAGTATATCATTATTTACAGTGGTCTCTGTGCAGAATATCATTATTTACAGTAGTCCCTGGGTGGTATGTCATGACTTACAGTGGTCACTGGGTTGTATATCATTGTTTGCAGTGGTTTCTGTGCAGAATATCATTATATACTGTGGTTCCTGGGTAGAATGTCATTACTTACAGTGGTCACTGGGGAGAATATCATTATTTACAGTGGTCCCGGTTATTGTATCATTATCTACCGTTGTCCCTGGGTAGAATATCATTATCTTCAGCGGTTCCTGGGTTGTACACCATTATTTACAGTGGCCTTGGGGAGGTAGCATCATTTACAGTGGCCACTGGATAGTATTTCATTAGTTACAGTGGTCCCTGGGCAATATATCATTATTTACAGTTTTCCTTGGGTAGTGCATCATTATTTACAGTGATCCCAGGGTAGATTATTATCATTTGCAATGGTCCTTTGGTAGTACAGCATTCTTTACACGGGTCCCTGAGCAGTATCTCATTCTTTACAGTGGTCCCTGGGAAGCATATCGTCATTTACAGTGGTCCCTGTGTAGTATATCATTATGCACAGCGGTCCCTGGGTAGAATAACATTATATACAGGGGTCCCTGGTTAGTAAATCATTATTTACAGTCGTCCCTGGATAGTATACCATTATTTACAGTGGCCTTGGGTAGGTATCATCATTTACAGTGGTCACTGGATAGTAATTCATTATTTACAGTGGTCCCTGGGTAGAATATCATTATTTACAGTGGTCCCTGGATAGTATATCATTACCTGCAGTGGTCACTGGATAGTAATTCATTAGTTACAGAGGTCCCTGGGTAGAATATCATTATTTACAGTGGTCCCTGGATAGTATATCATTACCTGCAGTGGTCCCTGGTTAGAATATTATTATTTACTGTGGTCCCTGGGTAGTATCTCATCATTTACAATGGTCCCTGAACGGTATATCAGTATCTACAATGGTCCCTGGGTATTATCTCATTACTTACAGTGGTCCCTGGGGAGAATATCATTATTTGCAGTGGTCTCCGAAAACTATATCATTATCTACAATAGTCCCTGGGTATTATCTCATCATTTACAGTGGTCCCCGGGTAGAATATCATTATTTACAGTGACCCCTGGGTAGTATATCCGTATCTACAATGGCCCCTGGGTATTATCTCATTATTTACTGAGGTCCCTGGGTAGAATATCATTATTTACTGTGGTCCCTGGGTAGAATCTCATTATTGACAATGGTCCTTGTGTGTTATATCAGTAACTATAATGGTCCCTGGGTATTATCTCATTATCTACTGTGGTCCCTGGGTAGTATATCATTATTTACTGTGGTCCCAGGGTAGTATCTCATTATTTACTGTGGTCCTAGGGTAGTATCTCATTATTTACAATGGTCGCTGTGTGGTATAATAGTATCTACAATGGTCCCTGGGTATTTTCTCATTATTTACTGTGATCCCTGGGTAGTATATCATTATTTACTGTGGTCCCAGGGTAGTATTTCATCATTTACAATGGTCCCTGAGTGGTATATCAGTATCTACAATGGTCCCTGGGTATTATCTCATTATTTATTGTGGTCCCTGGGGAGAATATCATTATTTACATTGGTCTCTGGGTAGTATATCATTATTTACAGTGGTCCCTGGGTAGGATATCATTATTTACAGTGGTCCCTGAGTGGTATATCAGTATCGACAATGGTCCCTGGGTATTATCTCATTATTTACTGTGGTCCCTGGGTAGTACATCATTATTTACTATGGTCCCAGGGTAGTACCTCATTATTTACAGTGGTCCCTGAGAGGTATATCAGTATCTACAATGGTCCCTGGCTATTACCTCATTACTTACAGTGGTCCCTGGGTAGTATCTCATTATTTACAGTGGTCTCCTGGGGAGTATATTTTTTCTACAGTGGTCCCTGTGTATTATCTCATTATTTGCAGTGGTTTGGGGAGAATATAATTATTTACAGTGGTCCCTAGGTAGTATATCATTATTTACAGTGGTCCCTGGGTAGAGTATCAGGATCTGCAATGGTCCCTGGGTAATATATCATTATTTACAGTGGTCCCTGTGTATAATCTCATTATTTACTGTGGTCCCTGGGTAGTATATCATTAAGCACAGTGGTCCCTGGGTATTATCTCATTATTTACTGTGGTCCCTGTGGAGAATATCATTATTTACAGAGGTCTCTGGGTAGTATATCCGTATCTACAATATTCCCTGGGTAGTATCTCATTATTTACTGTGGTCGCTGGGTAGTATCTCATTATTTACTGTGGTCCCTGTGGAGAATATCATTATTTACAGTGGTCTCTGGGTATTATCCCATTATTTACTGTGGTCCCTGTGGATAATATCATTGTTTTCAGTGGTCTCTGGGTAGTATATACGTATCTACTATGGTCGCTGGGTATTATCTCATTATTTACTGTGGTCCCTTGGTTGTATATCATTATTTACTGCGGTCCCTGGGTAGTATATCATTTTTTACAGTGGTCCCTGGGTATTATCTCTTTATTTACTGCGGTCCCTGTGGAGAATATCATTATTTACAGTGGTCTCTGGGTAGTATATCCGTATCTACAATGGTCCCTGGGTAGTATCTCATTATTTACTGTGGTCCCTGGGTTGTATATCATTATTTACAGTGGTCCCTGGGTAGAATATCATTACTTACAGTGGTCCCTGGGTAGTACGTCATTATTTACAGTGCTCCCAAGGTAGTATATTATTATTTATTGTGGTCCCTGTGAAGAATATGATTATTTACAGTGGTCCCAGGGTAGTATATCATTATTTACAGTGGCCGTGGGTAGTATATCATTATTTACAGTGGTCCCAGGGTAGTATATCATTATTTACCGTGGCCGTGAATAGTATATCATTATTTACAGTTGCCATGGGTAGCATATCATTATTTACAGTGGTCCCCTGATAGTGGATGATTATTTCCAATGGTTCCGATGTAGTATATCATTATTTACAGTTGTCCCTGGGTAGAATATCATTATTTGCAGTGCTCTCTGATTAGAATATTATTATTTGCAGTGGTCCCTGGGTAGAATATCATTATTTATAGTGGACCATAGGTCGAATATCATTATCTTCTGGTCCCTGGGCCGTTTGTTATTATTTACAGTGGTCCTTGGGTAGTATATGAATATTTGCAGTGGTCCCTGGGTAGAATATCATTATTTACAGTCGTCCCTGGGTAGTATCTCATTATTTACAGTGGACTCTGGGCGGTATATCATTATTTACAGTGGTCCCTGGGTAGTATATCATTATTTACAGTGGTCCCTTGTTAGTATATCAATATTTACAGTGGTCCATGGGTAGAATATCATTATTTACAGTGGTCCCTGGGTAGTAGATCAATATTTACAGTGGTCCCTGGGTAGAATATCATTATTTACAGTGGTCCCTGGGTATTTTATCATTGTTTACAGTGGTCCCTGTGTAGAATATCAGTATTTACAGTGGTCCCTGGGTAATATATCATTATTTACATTGGTTCCTGGGGAATGTCTCATTATTTACAGTGGACCCTGGGTAGAATATCATTATTTACAGTGGTCCCTGGGTAGAATATCATTATTTACAGTGGTCCCTGGGCGGTATATCATTAGTTACAGTGGTCCCTGGGTAGAATATCATTATTTACACTGGCTCCTGGGATATTAATTATTATTTACTGTGGCACTTGGATAGTATATCAATATTTACAGTGGACCCTGGGTAGAATATCATTATTTCCAATGTACCCAGGGTAGCACATCATTATTTACCGTGATCCCTGGGTAGTATATCATTATTTACAGTGGTCCCTGTGTAGTATACCATTATTTACATTGGCTGTGGGCAGTTATCATCATTTACAGTGGTCACTGGATAGTATTTCATTATTTACAGTGGCGCCAGGGCAGTATATCATTATTTTCAGTGGACCGTGGGCAGTATATCTTTATTTATAGTGTTCCCTGGGGAGTATATCATTACTTACAGTGGACCATTGGTATCATGTCCAATATACAGTCGTCCCTGCGTTGTATATCATTATTTTCAGTGAGCCACTGGCAGTATTTCATTATTTACAGTGGTCCCTGGGCAGTATATCATTATTTACAGTTGTCCCTGGGTAGGATACCATTATTTACAGTTGTCCCTGGATAGTATATGTTTATTTACTGTAGCCCCTGTGTAGTATATAATTTTCAACAGTGGTCCCTGCGTAGTATATTGTTATTTACAGTGGTCCCAGGGTGGTATATCACGATTTACAGTGGACCCTGGACAGTATGTCATCAATTATAGTGTGCACTGTGCAGTACATCTTTATTCACAGTGGTCCATGGGCAGTATATCATTATTTACAGTGGTCACTGGGCAATATATCATTAAGCACAGTGGTCCCTGGGCAGTATACCATTATTTACAGTGGTCCCTGTGTAGTATATCATTATTTACAGTGGTCCCTGGGCAATATGTCATTAATCACACTGGGCTCTGGGTAGTATATCATCATTGACCGCGGTTCCTGGGAAGTATATCATTATTTACAGTGGTCCCTGGGTAGTATGTTATTATTTACACAGGTCACTGGGTAGTATATCATCCTTTACAGTGGTCCCTGGATTGCTGATCATTATTTACAGTTGTCTCTTGGTGATATATAATTATTTGCAGTGGTCTCTGGACGGTATATCATTATTTATAGTGGTCCCTGGGAAACATATCATTATTTACAGTGGACCCAGTGTAGTGTAGTATTATCTACAGTGGTCCCAGAGTGATACATCATGATTTACAGTGGTCCCTGGATAGTATTTCATTACTGACAGTGGTCCCTCGGCAGTATATCATTATTTACAGTGGTCCCTTGATAGTGGATGATTATTTACAATGGTCCCTATGTAGTATATCATTATTTGCAGTGCTCTCTGATTAGAATATTGTTATTTGCAGTGGTCCCTGGGTAGAATATCATTATCTACACTGGTCCCTGTTCCGTTTGTTGTTACTTACAGTGGTCCTTGGGTAGTATATGAATATTTACAGTGGTCCCTGGGGTGTATATCATTATTTACATTGGACCGTGGAAAGTATATCATTATTTACGGTGGTCCCTGGGCAGTATACCATTATATACAGTAGTCCGTGGATAGTAAATCATTATTTACAGTAGTCCCTGTATAGTATATCATTATTTACAGTGGACCCTGTGTAGTATATCATTATTTACAGTGGTCTCTGGGGAGTATAACATTATTTACAGTGGACCCTGTATAGCAAATCATAATTTACAGTGGTCCCTGGATAGTATATCATTATTTACTGTGGGCCCTAGGTTGTATATAATTATTTACAGTGGGACCCTGGTAGTGTTTCATTATTTACAGTAGTGCCTGGGGAGTATATCATCATTTAAAGTGGACCCTGGGCAGTGAGTATTAACAGTGGTCCCTGGGCAGTATATCTTTATTTACAGTGGTCCCTGAGTAGTATAAAATTATTTATCGTAGTCCCTGGTGATTATATAATTATTTACAGAGGTCCCTGGGCAGTCTGTCAGTATTTACAGTGGTCCCTGTGTAGAATATCATTATTTACAGTGGTCCCTGGGTAGTATATCAATATTTACAGTGGTCCCTGGTGTGTATATCATCATTTACAGTAGTGCCTGGGGAGTATATAATCTTTTAAAGTGGACCCTGGGCAGTAAGTCTTTATTTACAGTGGTCCCTGGGCAGTATATCTTTATTTACAGTGGTCCCTGAGTAGTATAACATTATTTATAGTAGTCCCTGGTGAGTATATAATTATTTACAGTGGTCCCTGGGCAGTCTGTCATTATTTACAGTGGTCCCTGTGTATAATATTATTCTTTACATTGTTCCCTCGGTAGTATATCATTATTTACAGTGGTCACTGGGTAGACTATCATTGTTTAGAGTGGTCCTTGGGTCGTATATCATTATTTACAGTGGCTCCTTGGTAGAATATCATTAGTTACAGCGTTCCACGGGCACTTCACCATTATTAATAGTTTTCCATCGGTAGTATAATATTTTCTGCAGTGGTCCCTGGGTAGTAAATCATTATTTACTGTAGTCCCTGGTCGAATATCAGCATTTACAGTGGTCCCTGGTCAGAATGTCATTATTTACAGTTGTGCCTGGGTAGTCGATTATTATTTGCATTAGACTCTGGGTAGAATATCATTATTTACAGTGGTCCCTGGGCAGTTTATCATTATTTTCGGTGGTCTCTGTGCAGTATATCATTATTTACACTGGTCCCTGGGCAGAATATCATTATTTACAGTGGTCCCTGTTTAGAATACCATTATTTGCAGTGGTCCCTGGGTAGAATATCATTATTTGTAGTGGACCCTAGGTCGAATATGAATATTTACAGTGGTCCCTGGGTAGAATATCATTATTTACAGTGGTCCCTGAGTAGTATCTCATTATTTACAGTGGTCTCTGGGCGGTAAATCATTATTTACAGTGGTCCCTGGGTAGACTTTCATTATTTACAGTGGTCCCTGGGTGGTATATCATTATTTACAGTGGTCCCTGGTTAGTATATCAATATTTACAGTGGTCCCTGGGTAGAATATCATTATTTACAGTGGTCCCTGGGTAGTAGATCAATATTTACAGTGGTCCCTGGGTAGAATATCATTATTTACAGTGGTCCCTGGGTATTTTATCATTGTTTACAGTGGTCCCTGTGTAGAATATCAGTATTTACAGTGGTCCCTGGGTAATATATCATTATTTACATTGGTTCCTGGGGAATGTCTCATTATTTACAGTGGGCCCTGGGTAGAATATCATTATTTACAGTGGTCCCTGGGTAGAATATCATTATTTACAGTGGTCCCTGGGCGGTATATCATTAGTCACAGTGCTCCCTGGGTAGAATATCATTATTTACAATGTACCCTGGGTAGCACATCATTATTTACCGTGATCCCTGGGTAGAATATCATTATTTACAGTGGTCCCTGAGTAAAATCTCATTATTTAAATTGCCTCTGTGCTGTATATCATTATTTTAGTGTTCCCTGCATAGTTTAACATTATTTCCAGTGGTTTCTGGGCAACGTATCATTATTTACAGTGGTCCCTGTGTAGTCTATCATTATTTACATTCGTACCTGGGTAGTATATCATTATATACAGTGGTCCCTGGGTAGTATATAATTTTTACAGTGGTCACTGGGTAGTAAATACTTATTTACAGTGGCCCCTGTGTAGTATGTCTTTATTTACAGTGGTCCCTGGGCAGTGTACCTTTATTTAAAGTGGTCCCTGGGTAGTATATCATTATTTACAGTGGTCCCTGGGTAGTATATCATTATTTACAGTGGTCCCTGGGGTGTATAATCATTATTTACAGTGGTCCCTGGGTAGTATATCATCATTTACAGTAGTGCCTGGGGAGTATATCATCATTTACAGTGGACCCTGGGCAGTAAGTCCCTGGGCAGTATATCTTTATTTACAGTGGTCCCTGAGTAGTACAACATTATTTATAGTAGTCCCTGGTGAGTACATAATTATTTACAGTGGTCCCTGGGCAGTCTGTCATTATTTACAGTGGTCCCTGTGTAGAATATCATTATTTACAGTGGTCCCTAGGTAGTATATCATTATTTACAGTGGTCCCTGGGTAGAATATCATTATTTATAGTGGACCCTGGGTAGAGTATCATTATTTACAGTGGTCCCTGGGTAGTATATAATTATTTACAGTGGTCCCTGGTTAGTATATCAACATTTACAGTGGTCCCTGGGTAGAATAGCATTATTTATAGTGGACCCTGGGTAGTATATCAATATGTACAGTGGTCCCTGGGTAGAATATCATTATTTACAGTGGTCCCAGGGTAGAATATCATTATTTACAGTGGTCCCTGGGCAGTATATCATTATTTACAGTGGTTCCTTGGTATAGCTGTCCATCGGTAGTATATTATTTTCTGCAGTGGTCCCTGGGTAGTAAATCATTATTTACTGTAGTCCCTGGTAGAATATCAGCATTTACAGTGGTCCCTGGTCAGAATGTCATTATTTACAGTTGTGCCTGGGTAGTCGATTATTATTTGCATTAGACTCTGGGTAGAATATCATTATTTACAGTGGTCCCTGGGCAGTTTATCATTATTTTCAGTGGTCTCTGTGCAGTATATCATTATTTACACTGGTCCCTGGGCAGAATATCATTATTTACAGTGGTCCCTGGTTAGAATACCATTATTTGCAGTGGTCCCTGGGTAGAATATCATTATTTACAGTGGTCCCTGAGTAGTATCTCATTATTTACAGTGGTCCCTGGGCGGTATATCATTATTTACATTGGCCCCTGGTTAGTATATCAATATTTACAGTGGTCCCTGGGTAGAATATCATTATTTACAGTGGTCCCTGGGTAGTAGATCAATATTTACAGTGTTCCCTGGGTAGAATATCATTATTTACAGTGGTCCCTGGGTATTTTATCATTGTTTACAGTGGTCCCTGTGTAGAATATCAGTATTTACAGTGGTCCCTGGGTAATATATCATTATTTACATTGGTTCCTGGGGAATGTCTCATTATTTACAGTGGGCCCTGTGTAGAATATCATTATTTTACAGTGGTCCCTGGGTAGAATATCATTATTTACAGTGGTCCCTGGGCGGTATATCATTAGTCACAGTGGTCCCTGGGTAGAATATCATTATTTACAATGTACCCTGGGTAGCACATCATTATTTACCGTGAACCCTGGGTAGAATATCATTATTTACAGTGGACCCTGAGTAAAATCTCATTATTTAAATTGCCTCTGTGCTGTATATCATTATTTTTAGTGTTCCCTGCATAGTTTAACATTATTTCCAGTGGTTTCTGGGCAACGTATCATTATTTACAGTGGTCCCTGAGTAGTCTATCATTATTTACATTCGTACCTGGGTAGTATATCATTATCTACAGTGGTCCCTGGGTAGTATATCATTCTTACAGTGATCACTGGGTAGTAAATACTTATTTACAGTGGGCCCTGTGTAGTATGTCTTTATTTACAGTGGTCCCAGGGCAGTGTACCTTTATTTAAAGTGGTCCCTGGGTAGTATATCATTTATTACTGTGGTCCCTGGGTAGTATATCATTATTTACCGTGGTCCCTGGGGTGTATAATCATTATTTACAGTGGTCCCTGGGTAGTATATCATCATTTACAGTAGTGCCTGGGGAGTATATCATCATTTACAGTGGACCCTGGGCAGTAAGTCCCTGGGCAGTATATCTTTATTTACAGTGGTCCCTGAGTAGTATAACATTATTTATAGTAGTCCCTGGTGAGTACATAATTATTTACAGTGGTCCCTGGGCAGTCTGTCATTATTTACAGTGGTCCCTGTGTAGAATATCATTATTTACAGTGGTCCATAGGTAGTATATCATTATTTACAGTGGTCACTGGGTAGAATATCATTATTTACAGTGGTCACTGGGTAGAATATCATTGTTTACAGTGGCCCCTGGTCAGTATATCATTATTTACAGTGGTTCCTTGGTTATAGCTGTCCATCGGTAGTATATTATTTTCTGCAGTGGTCCCTGGGTGGTAATCATTATTTACTGTAGTCCCTGGTAGAATATCAGCATTTACAGTGGTCCCTGGTCAGAATGTCATTATTTACAGTTGTGCCTGGGTAGTACGTTATTATTTGCATTTGACCCTGGATAGAATATCATTATTTACAGTTGTCCCTGCGTAAAATATCATTATTTAAATTGGTCCCTGTGCTGTATTTTCTGTGTTCCCTGCATAGTTTAACATTATTTACAGTGGTTTCTGGGCAACGTACCATTATGTACAGTGGTCCCAGGGGAGTATATAATTTTTTTGCAGTGCGCCTGTGCAGTATATCACTGTTTGCAGTCGTCCCTGGGCAGTGTATCTATATTTACAGTGGTCCCTGAGTAGTCTATCATTATTTACATTCGTCCCTGGGCAGTGTATCTTTATTTACAGTGGTCCCTGAGTAGTCTATCATTATTTACATTCGTCCCTGGGTAGCATATCATTATCTACAGTGGTCCCTGGGTGGTATATAATTATTTACAGTGGTCACTGAGTGGTATATAATTATTTACAGTGGTCACTGAGTAGTATATCTTTATTTACAATGGTCCCTGGGAGTGTACCTCTATTTACAGTGGTTCCTGGTAGTATATAATTCTTTACAGTGGTCACTGGGTAGTAAATAATTATTTACAGTGGCCCCTGTGTAGTATGTCTTTATTTACAGTGGTCCCTGGGCAGTGTACCTTTATTTAAAGTGGTCCCTGGGTAGTATATCATCATTTACAGTGGTCCCTATGTAGTATGTCTTTATTTACAGTGGTTCCTGGTAGTATATCATTCATTACAGTGGTCCCATGATAGTATATCATTATTTAATGTGGTCCCTGGGTAGTGTATCATTATTTACAGTGGTCCCTGGGTAGTGTATCATTATTTACAGCGGTCCCTGGGCAGTATTTTATTTTTACAGTGGTACCTGGGCAGTATGTCATAATTTACAGTGATCCCTGATCAGGATATCAGTGGGCCATGGGTAATACTTCATTATTTGCAGTTGTCTCTGTTTAGAATAACATTATTTACAGTGGTCACTGTGTAGTATATCATTATCTACAATAGTCCCTGGATAGTATGACTTTATTTACAGTGGTCCTTCGGCAGTATACCTTTATTTACAGTGATCCCTGGTAGTATATCATTATTTACTATGGTCTCTGATTAGAATATCATTATTTACAGTGGGCACTGTGCAGTATATCTTATTTACAGTGGTTTCCGGGTTGTTTTTCATTATTTACAATGGTCTCTGGGTGGAATATCTTTATTTGCAGTGGTCCCCGGGTGGGATAACTTTATTTACAGTGGCCCCTGGGAAGTATGTCATTATACTATATCATTTAGTGGGCAGCACCGTATATTATTATATCATTCAGCACCACTATATCATTTAGTGTGCAGCACGGTAGCACAGTGGATAGCACAATTGTTTCACAGCTCCAGGGTCCCAGGTTTGATTCCCGGCTTGGGTCACTGTCTGTGCGGAGTCTGCACATCCTCCCCGTGTGTGCGTGGGTTTCCTCCGGCTGCTCCGGTTTTTTCCCACAGTCCAAAGATGTGCAGTTTAGGTGGATTGGCCATCATAAATTGCCTTAGTGTCCAAAATTGCCCTTAGTGTTGGGTGGGGTTACTCGCTTATGGGGATAGGGTGGAGATATGGACTTGGATAGGGTGCTCTTTCCAAGAGCCGGGCAGACTCGATGGGCCGAATGGCCTCCTTCTGCACTGTAAATTCTATGATCTATGATTTACTGTGGTCCCTGGGTAGAGTATCATGATTTACAGTGTTCACTCGGTGGTATATCATTATTTACAGTCGTCGCTCGGCAGTATATCTTTACTAACAGTGGTACCTAGGTAGTATATCATTATTTACAATTGTCCCTGGGTTGAATATCATTATCGACAGTTGTCCCTGGATAGTATATCTTAATTTGCCGTTGTCCATGGGTAGTATATAATTATTTACAGTGCTCCATGGGTAGAATATCATTATTATCAGTGGTCCCTGGTAGTATATCATTATTTACAGTGGTCCCTGTGTAGTATGTCATTATTTACAGTGGTCCCTGGGTAGAATATCATTATTTGCAGTGCTCTCTGATTAGAATATTATTATTTGCAGTGGTCAAAGAACAAAGAACAAAGAAATGTACAGCACAGGAACAGGCACTACGGCCCTCCAAGCCCGTGCAGACCATACTGCCCGACTAAACTACAATCTTCTACACTTCCTGGGTCCGTATCCTTCTATTCCCATCCTATTCATATATTTGTCAAGATGCCCCTTAAATGTCCCTATCGTCCCTGCTTCCACTACCTCCTCCGGTAGTGAGTTCCAGGCACCCACTACCCTCTGCGTAAAAAACTTGCCTCGTACATCTACTCTAAACTTTGCCCCTCTCACCTTAAACCTATGCCCCCTAGTAATTGACCCCTCTACCCTGGGGAAAAGCCTCTGACTATCCACTCTGTCTATGCCCCTCATAATTTTGTATACCTCTGTCAGGTCGCCCCTCAACCTCCTTCGTTCCAGTGAGAACAAACCGAGTTTATTCAATCGCTCCTCATAGCTTATGCCCTCCATACCAGGCAACATTCTGGTAAATCTCTTCTGCACCCTCTCTAAAGCCTCCACATCCTTCTGGTAGTGTGGCGACCAGAATTGAACACTATACTCCAAGTGTGGCCTAACTAAGGTTCTATACAGCTGCAACATGACTTGCCAATTCTTATACTCAATGCCCCGGCCAATGAAGGCAAGCATGCCGTATGCCTTCTTGACTACCTTCTCCGCCTGTGTTGCCCCTTTCAATGACCTGTGGACCTGTACTCCTAGATCTCTTTGACTTTCAATACTCTTGAGGGTTCTACCATTCACTGTATATTCCCTACCTGCATTAGCCCTTCCAAAATGCATTACCTCACATTTGTCCGGATTCAACTCCATCTGCATCTCTCCGCCCAAGTCTCCAGACAATCTAAATCCTGCTGTATCCTCAGACAGTCCTCATTGCTATCCGCAATTCCACCAACCTTTGTGTCGTCTGCAAACTTACTAATCAGACCAGTTACATTTTCCTCCAAATCATTTATATATACTACAAAGAGCAAAGGTCCCAGCACTGATCCCTGTGGAACACCACTGGTCACAGCCCTCCAATTAGAAAAGCATCCCTCCATTGCTACCCTCTGCCTTCTATGGCCTAGCCAGTTCTGTATCCACCTTGCCAGTTCACCCCTGATCCCGTGTGACTTCACCTTTTGTACTAGTCTACCATGAGGGACCTTGTCAAAGGCCTTACTGAAGTCCATATAGACAACATCTACTGCCCTACCTGCATCAATCATCTTAGTGACCTCCTCGAAAAACTCTATCAAGTTAGTGAGACACGACCTCCCCTTCACAAAACCGTGCTGCCTCTCACTAATACGTCCATTTGCTTCCAAATGGGAGTAGATCCTGTCTCGAAGAATTCTCTCCAGTAATTTGCCTACCACTGAAGTAAGGCTCACCGGCCTGTAGTTCCCGGGATTATCCTTGCTACCCTTCTAAAACAGAGGAACAACATTGGCTATTCTCCAGTCCTCCGGGACATCCCCTGAAGACAGCGAGGATCCAAAGATTTCTGTCAAGGCCTCAGCAATTTCCTCTCCAGCCTCCTTCAGTATTCTGGGGTAGATCCCATCCGGCCCTGGGGACTTATCTACCTTAATATTTTTTAAGACACCCAACACCTCGTCTTTTTGGATCACAATGTGACCCAGGCTATCTACACCCCCTTCTCCAGACTCAACATCTACCAATTCCTTCTCTTTGGTGAATACTGATGCAAAGTATTCATTTAGTACCTCGCCTATTTCCTCTGGCTCCACACATAGATTCCCTTGCTTATCCTTCAGTGGGCCAACCCTTTCCCTGGCTACCCTCTTGCTTTTTATGTACGTGTAAAAAGCCTTGGGATTTTCCTTAACCCTATTTGCCAATGACTTTTCATGACCCCTTCTACCCCTCCTGACTCCTTGCTTAAGTTCCTTCCTACTTTCCTTATATGCCACACAGGCTTCGTCTGTTCCCAGCCTTTTAGCCCTGACAAATGCCTCCTTTTTCTTTTTGACGAGGCCTACAATATCACTCGTCATCCAAGGTTCCCGAAAATTGCCGTATTTATCTTTCTTCCTCGCAGGAACATGCCTGTCCTGTATTCCTTTCAACTGACACTTGAAAGCCTCCCACATGTCAGATGTTGATTTTCCCTCAAACATCCGCCCCCAATCTATGTTCTTCAGTTCCCGCCTAATATTGTTATAATTAGCCTTCCCCCAATTTAGCACATTCATCCTCGGACCACTCTTATCCTTGTCCACCAGTACTTTAAAACTTACTGAATTGTGGTCACTGTTACCGAAATGCTCCCCTACTGAAACATCTACCACCTGGCCGGGCTCATTCCCCAATACCAGGTCCAGTACCGCCCCTTCCCTAGTTGGACTGTTTACATATTGTTTTAAGAAGCCCTCCTGGATGCTCCTTACAAACTCCGCCCCGTCTAAGCCCCTGGCACTAAGTGAGTCCCAGTCAATATTGGGGAAGTTGAAGTCTCCCATCACCACAACCCTGTTGTTTTTACTCTTTTCCAAAATCTGTCTACCTATCTGCTCCTCTATCTCCCGCTGGCTGTTGGGAGGCCTGTAGTATACCCCCAACATTGTGACTGCACCCTTCTTATTCCTGATCTCTACCCATATAGCCTCACTGCCCTCTGAGGTGTCCTCTCGCAGTATAGCTGTGATATTCTCCCGAACAAGTAGCGCAACTCCGCCTCCCCTTTTACATCCCCCTCTATCCCGCCTGAAACATCTAAATCCTGGAACGTTTAGCTGCCAATCCTGCCCTTCCCTCAACCAGGTCTCTGTAATGGCAACAACATCATAGTTCCAAGTAGTAATCCAAGCTCTAAGTTCATCTGCCTTACCCGTAATGCTCCTTGCATTAAAACATATGCACTTCAGGCCACCAGACCCACTGTGTTCAGCAACTTCTCCCCGTCTGCTCTGCCTCAGAGCCACACTGTCCCTATTCCCTAGTTCTCCCTCAATGCTCTCACCTTCTGACCTATTGCTCCCGTGCCCACCCCCCTGCCATACTAGTTTAAACCCTCCCGTGTGACACTAGCAAACCTCGCGGCCAGGATATTTATGCCTCTCCGGTTTAGATGCAACCCGTCCATCTTATACAGGTCACACCTGCCCCGGAAGAGCTCCCAGTGGTCCAGATAACGGAAACCCTCCCTTCTACACCAGCTGTTTCGCCACGTGTTTGTCTGCTCTATCTTCCTATTTCTAGCCTCACTGGCACGTGGCACAGGGAGTAATCCCGAGATTACAACCCTCGAGGTCCTGTCTTTTAACTTTCTGCCTAGCTCCCTGAACTCCTGCTGCAGGACCTCATGCCCCTTCCTGCCTATGTCGTTAGTACCAATATGTACAACGACCTCTGCCTGTTTGCCCTCCCCATTCAGGATGCCCTCTACCCGTTCGGAGACATCCTGGACCCTGGCACCAGGGAGGCAACATACCATCCTGGAGTCTCTTTCACGTCCACAGAAGCGCCTATCTGTGCCCCTGACTATAGAGTCCCCTATTACTATTACTCTTCTGCGCTTTGATCCTCCCTTCTGAACATCAGAGCCAGTCCCTGGGTAGAATATCATTATTTATCGTGGACCATAGGTCGAATATCATTATCTATACTGGTCCCTGGGCCGTTTGTTATTATTTACAGTGGTCCTTGGGTAGTATATGAATATTTACAGTGGTCCCTGGGTAGAATATCGTTATTTACAGTGGTCCCTGGGTAGTATCTCATTATTTATAGTGGTCTCTGGGCGGTTTATCATTATTTACAGTGGTCCCTGGGCAGAATATCACTATTTACAGTGGTCCCTGGTAAGAATATCATTATTTGCAGTGGTCCCTGGGTAGAATATCATTATTTATAGTGGACCCTAGGTCGAATATCATTATCTACACTGGTCCCTGGGCCGTTTGTTATTATTTACAGTTGTCCTTGGGTAGTATATGAATATTTACAGTGGTCCCTGGGTAGTATATCATTATTTACAGTGGTCCCTGGTTAGTATATCAATATTTACAGTGGTCCCTGGGAGGAATATCATTATTTACAGTGGTCCCTGCGTAGTATATCAATATTTACAGTGGTCCCTGGGCAGTATATCATTATTTACAGTGGTCCCTGGGTAGAATATCATTATTTACACTGGCTACTGGGATATTAATTATTATTTACTGTGGTACTTGGATAGTATATCAATATTTACAGTGGACCCTGGGTAATATTATTATTTACAATGTACCCTGGGTAGTACATCATTATTTACCGTGATCCCTGAGTAGTATATCATTATTTACAGTGGTCCCTGTGTAGTATACTATTATTTACATTGGCTGTGGGCAGTTATCATCATTTGCAGTGGTCACTGGATAGTATTTCATATTTACAGTGGCGCCAGGGCAGTATATCATTATTTTCAGTGGACCGTGGGCAGTATATCTTTATTTATAGTGTTCCCTGGGGAGTATATCATTACTTACAGTGGACCATGGGTATCATGTCCAATATACAGTCGTCCCTGCATTGCATATCATTATTTTCAGTGGGCCCGTGGTAGTATTTCATTATTTACAGTGGTCCCTGAGCAGTATATCATTATTTACAGTTGTCCCTGGGTAGGATATCATTATTTACAGTTGCCCATGGATAGTATATCTTTATTTACTGTAGCCCCTGGGTAGTATATCATTTTCAACAGTGGTCCCTGCGTTGTATATCGTTAATTACAGTGGTCCCAGGGTGGTATATCAAGATTTACAGTGGACCCTGGACAGTATGTCATCAATTATAGTGTGCACTGTGCAGTACATCTTTATTCACAGTGGTCCATGGGCAGTATATCATTATTTACAGTGGTCACTGGGCAATATATCATTAAGCACAGTGGTCGCTGGGCAGTATACCATTATTTACAGTGGTCCCTGTGTAGTATATCATTATTTACAGTGGTCCCTGGGCAATATATCATTAATCACAGTGGGCTCTGGGTAGTATATCATCATTGACCGCGGTTCCTGGGAAGTATATCATTATTTGCAGTGGTCCCTGGGTAGTCTGTCATTATTTACACAGGTCACTGGGTAGTATATCATCCTTTACAGTGGTCCCTGGGTAGTATATCATCCTTTACAGTGGTCCCTGGGTTGCATATCATTATTTACAGTTGTCCCTTGGTGATATAAAATTATTTGCAGTGGTCTCTGGACTGTATATCATTATTTATAGTGGTCCCTGGGTAACATATCATTATTTACAGTGGACCCAGTGTAGTGTAGTATTATCTACAGTGGTCCCAGAGTGATACAGCATGATTTACAGTGGTCCCTGGATAGTATTTCATTCCTGACAGTGGTCCCTCGGCAGTATATCATTATTTACAGTGGTCCCTTGATAGTGGATGATTATTTACAATGGTCCCGATGTAGTATATCATTATTTGCAGTGCTCTCTGATCAGAATATTATTATTTGCAGTGGTCCCTGGGTAGAATATCATTATCTACACTGGTCCCTGGGCCGTTTGTTATTACTTACAGTGGTCCTTGGGTAGTATATGAATATTTACAGTTGTCCTTGGGGTGTATATCATTATTTACATTGAACCGTGGAAAGTATATCATTATTTACGGTGGTCCCTGGGCAGTATACCATTATATACAGTAGTCCCTGGATAGTAAATCATTATTTACAGTGGTCCCTGTATAGTATATCATTATTTACAGTGGACACTGTGTAGTATATCATTATTTACAGTGGTCTCTGGGGAGTATATCATTATTTACAGTGGACCCTGTGTAGCAAATCATAATTTACAGCGGTCCCTGGATAGTATATCATTATTTACTGTGGGCCCTAGGTTGTATATAATTATTTACAGTGGATCTCTGGTAGTGTTTCATTATTTACAGTAGTGCCTGGGGAGTATATCATCATTTACAGTGGACCCTGGGCAGTAAGTATTAACAGTGGTCCCTGGGCAGTATATCTTTATTTACAGTGGTCCCTGAGTAGTATAACATTATTTATCGTAGTCCCTGGTGAGTATATAATTATTTAAAGTGGTTCCTGGGCAGTATATCTTTATTTACAGTGGTCCCTGGGTAGTATATAATTATTTACAGTGGTCGCTGGGCAGTCTGTCATTATTTACAGTGGTCCCTGTGTATAATATCATTCTTTACAATGGTCCCTCGGTAGTATATCATTATTTACAGTGTTCACTGTGAAGACTATCATTGTTTACAGTGGTCCTTGGGTCGTATATCATTATTTACAGTGGTTCCTTGGTAAAATATCATTAGTTACAGCGTTCCATGGGCACTTCACCATTATTAATAGTTGTCCATCGGTAGTATATTATTTTCTGCTGTGGTCCCTGGGTAGTAAATCATTATTTACTGTAGTCCCTGGTAGAATATCAGCATTTACAGTGGTCCCTGGTCAGAATGTCATTATTTACAGTTGCGCCTGGGTAGTACATTATTATTTGCATTTGACCCTGGGTAGTATATTATCATCTGCAGTGGTCCCTGGGCAGTATATCTTTATTTTCAGTGGTCTCTGCGCAGTATATCATTATTTACACTGGTCCCAGTGTAGAATATCATTATTTACAGTTGTCCCTGAGTAAAATATCATTATTTAAATTGGCCCCTGTGCTGTATATCATTATTTTTAGTGTTCCCTGCATAGTTTAACATTATTTCCAGTGGTTTCTGGGCAACGTATCATTATTTACAGTGGTCCCAGGGTAGTATATAATTTTTTTGCAGTGCGCCTGTGCAGTATATCTCTGTTTGCAGTCGTCCCTGGGCAGTATATCTTTATTTACAGTGGTCCCTGAGTAGTCTATCATTATTTACATTCGTACCTGGGTAGTATATCATTATCTACAGTGGTCCCTGGGTAGTATATCATTCTTTACAGTGGTCACTGGGTAGTAAATACTTATTTACAGTGGCCCCTGTGTAGTATGTCTTTATTTACAGAGGTCCCTGGGCAGTGTACCTTTATTTAAAGTGGTCCCTGGGTAGTATATCATTATTTACAGTGGCCCCTGTGTAGTATGTCTTTATTTACAGTGGTTCCTGGTAGTATATCATTCTTTACAGTGGTCCCATGATAGTATATCATTATTTAAAGTGGTCCCTGGGTAGTATATCATTATTTACAGTGGTCCCTGGGTAGTATATCATTATTTACAGTGGTCCCTGGGGTGTATAATCATTATTTACAGTGGTCCCTGGGTAGTATATAATCATTTACAGTAGTGCCTGGGGAGTATATCATCATTTACAGTGGACCCTGGGCAGTAAGTCCCTGAGCAGTATATCTTTATTTACAGTGGTCCCTGAGTAGTATAACATTATTTATAGTAGTCCCTGGTGATTATATAATTATTTACAGTGGTCCCTGGGCAGTCTGTCATTATTTACAGTGGTCCCTCTGTAGAATATCATTATTTACAGTGGTCCCTAGGTAGTGTATCATTATTTACAGTGGTCACTGGGTAGAATATCATTATTTACAGTAGTCACTGGGTAGAATATCATTGTTTACAGTGGCCCCTGGGCAGTATATCATTATTTACAGGGTTCCTTGATATAGCTGTCCATCGGTAGTATATTATTTTCTGCAGTGGTCCCTGGGTAGTAAATCATTATTTACTGGAGTCCCTGGTAGAATATCAGCATTTACAGTGGTCCCTGGTCAGAATGTCATTATTTACAGTTGTGCTTGGGTAGTACATTATTATTTGCATTTGACCCTGGATAGAATATCATTACTTACAGTTGTCCCTGAGTAAAATATCATTATTTAAATTGGTACCTGTGCTGTATATCATTATTTTAAGTGTTCCCTGCATAGTTTAACATTATTTACAGTGGTTTCTGGGCAACGTACCATTATTTACAGTTGTCCCAGGGGAGTATATAATTTTTTTGCAGTGCGCCTGTGCAGTATATCACTGTTTGCTGTCGTTCCTGGGCAGTGTATCTTTATTTACAGTGGTCCCTGAGTAGTCTATCATTATTTACATTCGTCCCTGGGTAGTATATCATTATTTACAGTGGTCCCTGGGTGGTATATGATTATTTACAGTGGTCACTGGGTTGTATATCTTTATTTACAATGGTCCCTGGGAGTGTACCTCTATTTACAATGCTTCCTGGTAGTATATCATTCTTTACATTGGTCACTGGGTAGTAAATAATTATTTACAGTGGCCCCTGTGTAGTATGTCTTTATTTACAGTGGTCGCTGGGCAGTGTACCTTTATTTAAAGTGGTCCCTGGGTAGTATATCATTATTTACAGTGGTCCCTATGTAGTATGTCTTTATTTACAGTGGTTCCTGGTAGTATATCATTCATTACAGTGGTCCCATGATAGTATATCATTATTTAATGTAGTCCCTGGGTAGTGTATCATTATTTACAGTGGTCCCTGGGTAGTGTATCATTATTTACAGTGGTCCCTGGGTCGTTGATCATTATTTACAGCGGTCCCTGGGCAGTATTTTATTTTTACAGTGGTACCTGGGCAGTATGTCATAATTTACAGTGATCCCTGATCAGGATATCAGTGGTCCATGGGTAATATTTCATTATTTGCAGTTGTGTCTGGTTAGAATATCATTATTTACAGTGGTCACTGTGTAGTATATCATTATCTACAATAGTCCCTGGATAGTATGACTTTATTTACAGTGGTCCCTCGGCAGTATACCTTTATTATCTGGTAGTATCCCTGGTAGTATATCATTATTTACTATGGACTCTGATTAGAATATCATTATTTACAGTGGGCACTGTGCAGTATATCTTATTTACAGTGGTTCCCGGGTTGTCTTTCATTATTTACAATGGCCTCTGGGTGGTATATCTTTATTTGCAGTGGTCCCTGGGTGGGATAACTTTATTTACAGTGGTCCCTGGGAAGTAAATAATTATACTGTATCATTTAGTGGGCAGCACGGTATATTATTATATCATTTAGCACCACTATATCATTTAGTGTGCAGCACGGTAGCATAGTGGATAGCACAATTGTTTCACAGCTCCAGGGTCGCAGGTTTGATTCCCGGCTTGGGTCACTGTCTGTGCGGAGTCTGCACATTCTCCCCGTGTGTGCGTGGGTTTCCTCCTGCTGCTCCGGTTTTTCCCACAGTCCAAAGATGTGCAGTTTAGGTGAATTGTCCATCATAAATTGCCTTAGTGTCCAAAATTGCCTTTAGTGTTGGGTGGCATTCCTCGCTTATGGGGATAGGGTGGAGATGTGGACTTGGATAGGGTGCTCGTTCCAAGAGCCGGGCAGACTCGATGGGCCGAATGGCCTCATTCTGCACTGTAAATTCTATGATCTATGATTTACTGTGGTCCCTGGGTAGAGTATCATGATTTACAGTGTTCACTCGGTGGTATATCATTATTTACAGTCGTCCCTCGGCAGTATATCTTTATTTACAATTGTCCCTGGGTTGAATATCATTATGTACAGTTGTCCCTGGATAGTATATCTTAATTTGCCGTTGTCCATGGGTAGTATATAATTATTTACAGTGCTCCATGGGTAGAATATCATTATTTACAGTGGTCCCTGGTAGTATATCATTATTTGCAGTGGTCCCTGTGTAGTATGTAATTATTTACAGTGTTCCCTGTCTAGAAAGTCTTTATTTACATAGTTCCCGGGCGGTATATCTTTATTTACAGTGGTCACTGGGTAGTATATCATTATTTACAGTGAATCCTGGATCGTACATCACTATTTGCAGTGGTCCCTGGGCAGTATATCTTTATCTACAGAGGTCACTGGGTAGTAAATCAGTATTTACAGTGACCCCTGTGTAGTACATCATTATTTGCAGTTGTCCCTTGGTAGAATGTCATTATTTACAGTTGTCCCTCAGTATTATATCACTATTTACAGTGGTCCCTGGACAGTGTATAATTATTTACAGTGGTCCCTAGGCAGTATTACCTTATTTACAGTGGTCTCTGTGCAGTATATCTTTATTTTTAGTGGACCCTGGGTAGTATATCATTATTTACAGTGTGCCCTGGGTAGTATGTCATTATTCACAGTGGTTGTGTGCAGTATATCATTATCTGCAGTGGTCCCTGGGTAGTATATCATTATTTACAATGATCACTGGAAAGTATATCATTATCTGCAGTGGTCCCTGGGTAGTATAATCATTATTTACAGTGGTGCTTGTATAGAAAGTCTTTAATTACAGTGGTTCCTGGGCGGGATACCTTTATTTACAGTGGTCACTGAGTTGTATATCATTATTTACAGTGGCCACTGTGTAGTGTATCATTATTTACAATAGTCCCTGGGTGGTATACTTTTATTTACAGTGGTCCCTGGGTGGTATTTCTTTATTTACAGTGGTCACTGGCTGGTATATCATTATTTACAGTGGTTCCTGGGTAGGTTATTATAATTTACAATGGTCCCTGGGTGGTATACCTTTATTTACAGTGGTCCCTGGTTGGTATTTCTTTATTTACAGTGGTCCCTGGGTTATTTATAAATATTAACAGAGGTCCCGGCGTACAATATCATTATATACAGTGGTCCCTGGGTAGAATATCATTATTTACTGTAGTCCCTGTGTAGAATATCATTGTTTACAGTGTTCACCGGGTGGAATATCAATATTTACAGTGGTCCCTGGTAGTCTATCATTATTTACAGTGGCTCCCTGCAGTATATCATTATTTACATTTGCTCTGTGCAGTATGTCATTATTTCCAATGATCACTGGGTAGTATATCATCATCTGCAGTGGTCCCTGGGTAGTATATCATTATTTCCAGTGGTCCTTGTGTAGAAAGTCTTTATTTACTGTGGTTCCTGGGCGGTATTCCTTTATTTACAGTGGTCACTGGGTAGTATATCATTATTTACAGTGAACCCTGGGTAGTATATCACTATTTCCAGTGGTCCCTGGGCAGTATATCTGTATTTACAGATGATGTGGAGATGCCGGCGTTGGACTGGGGTGAGCGCAGTAAGAAGTCTTACAACACCAGGTTAAAGTCCAACAGGTTTGTTTCGATGTCACTAGCTTTCGGAGCGCTGCTCCTTCCTCAGGTGAATGAAGAGGTCTGTTCCAGAAACATATATATAGACAAATTCAAAGATGCCAAACAATGCTTGGAATGCGAGCATTAGCAGGTGATTAAATCTTTACAGATCCAGAGATGGGGTAACCCCAGGTTAAAGAGGTGTGAATTGTACCAAGCCAGGACAGTTGGTAGGACTTTGCAGGCCAGATGGTGGGGGATGAATGTAATGCGACATGAATCCCAGGTCCCGGTTGAGGCCGCACTCATGTGTGCGGAACTTGGCTGTAAGCTTCTGCTCGGAGATTCTGCATTGTCGCGCGTCCTGAAGGCCGACTTGGAGAACGCTTACCCGGAGATCAGAGGCTGAATGCCCTTGCCTGCTGAAGTGTTCCCCGACTGGAAGGGAACATTCCTGCCTGGCGATGGTTGCGCGATGTCCGTTCATTCATTGTCGCAGCGTCTGCATGGTCTCGCCAATGTACCACGCTTCGGGACACCCCTCCCCAGCAGCCGAGATCCCTCCCCCATCCCCCAGCAGCCGTGGCCCCCCTCCACCTCGTCTAGCAGCCGCGGTCTCCCTCCACCTCCCAGCAACTGTGGCCCCCCTCCCCCAGCAGCCGCGGCCCCCCTCCCCCTCCTCTAGCAGCTACGGCCCCCCTCCCCCTCCTCTAGCAGCCGCGGCCCCCCTCCTCCTGCCCAAGCAGCCGCGGTCCCCCTCCCCCTCCCCAGCAGCCGCGGTCCCCCTCCCCCAGCAGCCGCGGTCCCCCTCCCCCGCCTCCAGCAGCCGCGGTCCCCCTCCCCAGCAGCCGCGGTCCCCCTCCCCCTCCCCCAGCAGCCGCGGTCCCCCCCCCAGCAGCCGCGGCCCCCCTCCCCCAGCAGCCGCGGTCCCCCACCCCAGCAGCCGCAGTCCCCCTCCCCCAGCAGCCGCGGTCCCCCTCCCCTCCCCCAGCAGCCGCGGTCCCCCTCCCCCAGCAGCCGCGGTCCCCCTCCCCCAGCAGCCGCGGTCCCCCTCCCCAGCAGCCGCGGTCCCCCTCCCCCAGCAGCCGCGGTCCCCCTCCCCCAGCAGCCGCGGTCCCCCTCCCCCAGCAGCCGCGGTCCCCCTCCCCCAGCAGCCGCGGTCCCCCTCCCCCAGCAGCTGCGGTCCCCCTCCCCCAGCAGCATTGTCTCGGGTCGGACAGTTTGATGGTGCTGTTTATTTGATGTCTATATAATGTTTATTTGGATCTGTTTTCCCTGAGATTGCCTGTCCTGTCCGCTCTTCCCGCGGGCAGGGTGAGGCAGCGCCCGCCGCTGGCATCGGCCTGGAGCTGGGACACAACAAAGCAAAACAGACCAGAAGTAACTGATGGACAAAACAAAATGTGGGGAGTGCCCCAAACCGCGGGTGGAGCACAGCCCCAACAGAACAGGAAAAGAGACCAAACCTCACCCAATACCCGCCCAATGAAAGTGTGAGAATGGGGGTCGGTCCGGCAGCCCACCCCCTGCGGGGCCCAGCCAGCCCGGAAAGCTTCGAGTGTGCCCGTGGGCAGCGCCTGCCCCCGCTCCAGGGACCCCCGGCCGCCACCCAGGCCGCGGGAGAGGGGCAGACAGCCGGGCCGGACGGCCCCCTCAGTCGTCCGCTGCCTGGACCTGGAAATGGGAAGTTCGGCCCGGCCCAGGGGCAGGTTCACGGGGAGACCCTCCGCCTTCCCCGCCCCCCCGCCGCACCGGGTGTCCGTAGATCAGGAGCGCGGGGCTGAAGCGCAAAGAAAACCTCAACAACAACGTGGTCGAGAAACCAAAGCGGGAGAGCAGCCGAGGACAGACAACATGGACAAGCTCCACGGCACCCACAACCCGGCCCTCCGCCACCCAGCCCTTCCCACGGCACCCACAGACCTCCGCCACCCAGCCCTTCCCACAGCACCCACAGCCCTCCGCCACCCAGCCCTTCCCACGGCACCCACAGCCCTCCGCCACCCAGCCCTTCCCACGGCACCCACAGCCCGGCCCTCCCCCACCCAGCCCTTCCCACGGCACCCACAGCCTTCCGCCAACTAGCCCTTCCCACGGCACCCACAGCCCGGCCCTCCGCCACCCAGCCCTTCCCACGGCACCCACAGCCCTCCCCCACCCAGCCCTTCCCACGGCACCCACAGCCCGGCCCTCCGCCACCCAGCCCTTCCCACGGCACCCACAGCCCGGCCCTCCGCCACCCAGCCCTTCCCCCGGCACCCACAGCCCGGCCCTCCGCCACCCAGCCCTTCCCTCGGCACCCACAGCCCGGCCCTTCGCCACCCAGCCCTTCCCACGGCACCCACAGCCCTCCGCCACCCAGCCCTGCCCACGGCACCCACAGCCCTCCGCCACCCAGCCCTTCCCACGGCACCCACAGCCCTCCGCCACCCAGCCCTTCCCACGGCACCCACAGCCCTCCGCCACCCAGCCCTTCCCACGGCACCCACAGCCCTCCCCAACCCAGCCCTTCCCACGGCACCCACAGCCCTCCCCACCCAGCCCTTCCCACGGCACCCACAGCCCGGCCCTCCGCCACCCAGCCCTTCCCACGGCACCCACAGCCCGGCCCTCCCCACCCAGCCATTCCCACGGCACCCACAGCCCTCCCCACCCAGCCCTTCCCACGGCACCCACAGCCCGGCCCTCCGCCACCCAGCGCTTCCCACGGCACCCACAGCCCTCCCCACCCAGCCCTTCCCACGGCACCCACAGCCCTCCCCACCCAGCCCTTCCCACGGCACACACAGCCCTCCCCCACCCAGCCCTTCCCACGGCACCCACAGCCCTCCGCCACCTAGCCCTTCCCACGGCACCCACAGCCCTCCGCCACCTAGCCCTGCCCACGGCACCCACAGCCCTCCGCCACCCAGCCCTTCCCACGGCACCCACAGCCCGGCCCTCCGCCACCCAGCCCTTCCCACGGCACCCACAGCCCTCCGCCACCTAGCCCTGCCCACGGCACCCACAGCCCTCCGCCACCCAGCCATTCCCACGGCACCCACAGCCCGGCCCTCCGGCACCCAGCCCTTCCCACGGCACCCACAGCCCTCCGCCACCCAGCCCTTCCCACGGCACCCACAGCCCTCCCCACCCAGCCCTTCCCACGGCACCCACAGCCCTCCCCCACCCAGCCCTTCCCACGGCACCCACAGCCCTCCGCCACCCAGCCCTTCCCCCGGCACCCACAGCCCGGCCCTCCGCCACCCAGCCCTTCCCACGGCACCCACAGCCCTCCGCCACCCAGCCCTTCCCACGGCACCCACAGCCCTCCGCCACCCAGCCCTGCCCACGGCACCCACAGCCCTCCGCCACCCAGCCCTTCCCACGGCACCCACAGCCCGACCCTCCGGCACCCAGCCCTTCCCACGGCACCCACAGCCCTCCGCCACCCAGCCCTTCCCACGGCACCCACCGCCCTCCGCCACCCAGCCCTTCCCACGGCACCCACCGCCCTCCGCCACCCAGCCCTGCCCACGGCACCCACCGCCCTCCGCTCCGCCAGCCACCCGAATGGAGATTGGCGGAGGTGCGGATTCCTGAGCAGCGGCTCCCTTACGACAGCCGCCACTCCTGACGGGGGAGAGCTGCGGCGCCTGGAGACCGTGTTCCAGACTTTGAGGCGGGCCTGGTACAAGACGGGCAGCGCCAACAGAGAGTTCCGAAGACCCTGCTGGTCCACAGACAGGAGCCGCACGGCGTAGTTCAGGCCGAGCCCCTGGGGGGAGAAATCCGTCGCCAGGGCCCCACCGTGGAGGAGGCTCAGCGTACAGGTAACGCTGCAGAGTCTGAGGGTGGAAAGTGGCAGTCTGGGTACGGAGGCACACCAGCGCCTGACCGCCCTCCGCCATCGGGAGACTCCAGACCTCCGCAGCGACCCAGTGCAGTCGATTGTCCCGGAGGAACCGAAGCCGGGCTCTCTGGATGGTGGGACAAAGCCAGGGGGAGGGGTCAGTGACCAGCCGGGACCACAGCATGGAGGCGATCAGCTGGTTTATGACGAGAACTCGGCCCCTGTGGGACAGCACTCGGAGCCGTCCTGTCCAGCGTCCCAGGCCAGCGGTGACCTTGGTCTCCAGCTCCTGCCCGTTCGCCGGCCAGGCTCCCTCTGCCGGGCAAAGATGGACTCCCAGGTCGAGGCTGTTGGTCCGACTCCAGCTGAAGGGCCCGAGCTCCTCCGGGAGGGGGTCCATCTGCGACGGACCGACCAGGAGTCCGGAACATTTGACCCAGTTGATCCGTGGGGAGGACGCGGCGGAGTAGACAGCTTGGCTCTCTCGCATCATCCGGGGGTCCCCGGGGTCAGTGACCATGAGGAACACGGCATCAGCGTCCGCCGAGAGGACCACCCCCCCCCCGTCCGGCTCGCGCAGAACCAGCCCCGTGAACCCCCTCCGCAGGAGGCACAGGAAAGGCTCCACGCAGAGGGAATAATGTTGGCCGGACAGGGGGCAGCCCTGACGCACTCCTCTCCCAAAGCGAAGGGGCGCCGTCAGGGACCCGTTAACCTTAATCAGACTCTCCGAGGCGGCGGACAGTAACCGGATCCGGGGGACAAAATACCACCCGAACCCGACAGCTCGCAGAGTCCCGAGCAAATCCCCGGGCCCCACCCTGTCGAACGCCTTCTCCTGGTCAAGAGACAGGGAGGCGCTCGACATACCAGTCCTCTGGGTAAAATAGATAATGTCCCGGACCAGGTGGATATTGTCGTAGATTGTGCGGTCCGGGACTGTGTAGGACTGGTCAGGGTGGATCATGTGGTCCAGCTCGGGGCCAAGGCGTAAAGACATCGCCTTGGCAAAGATTTTATAGTCCGTGCTGAGGAGGGAGACCGGTCGCCAGTTCTTAAGTCGGCGGAGATCCACCTTCTTGGGCAGCAGGGCAACGACGGCCCTGCGCCCCGAAAGGGGCATCTCCCCGGTCGCGGTACAGTCCCCCAGGACCCCCGTATAGTCACTCCCCAGGACGTCCCATAACGCCCTGAAGAACTCCACGGTCAGCCCGTCCAGCCCTGGGGATTTGCCCCGTGAGAGGCTGTCCAGGGCGCTGGTCAGCTCTTGGAGGTTGATGGCATTATCGAGCTTCCCGGCGCTCTCCGGGCCCACCTGCGGCAGGTCCTCCCACAGAACTCTGCAAGCGTCCTCGCTGGACGGACCCAGAGACCCGTCCACGGCCCACAGCGGCACGATGAGCGGTCGCTGCTGCTGCCGGCCCCCGGCGATGGTGAAGAGGGGGCGTCCGGGGAGGAAACTTGCACCGGGCAGGACGGGCCCCCAGGGGCTTCGTCTCCGCTCGACCCCGGGTCCTCCTGCTCGGGGGGCGACAGCAGCTCGAGTGGCTCGGGGGCCTCGGAGGCCCCCCCCCGGCCTTGCTTCTCTTCATTGTGTGCCCCGGGCCAGGCGTCAGGGGGATGGGCACCAACACGGGAGAGATGGGGCAGGAGGAGCTCGGTGGGGAGGGAGGGCGGGACGTTTGATAGAACAACACGTTCTGCGGTGGCCTCCAGCGTCTCCACCGCCACGTGTGTCCCACCGTGAGCCCCCTTTCCAGGGCCCGGTGGGCCGCCTGCTCGGCCCGCAGGAAGAACCCGGCCTTGCCGTACATCCGCGAGGCGGCTACGATGGCCGAGGGGCCGACAGCCCTGCCCATCGCACGGGTGCCCGCCTCAATGGTCATGGTAGGGCGGGCATAGCACTTCACCCCCAGCTGCCGCGTGAGCAGGCGGGAGGGCGAGGGCACCGCGGGGGCAGCGGAGCGACGGGAGGCTGCCGCCCCCACATAATGTCTTGTCCGCCCTGCCCCCGGCAGTGGAGGATGCCCCCGAGGTGCTGGCCAGAGGGTGGGAGGGCAGGAGGCTGGGCCTGCAGCCCTGGATGGTCCCAGTCCCACCTCAGGCAGACGGGTGGGAGGACAGGAGGCCGGGCTTGCAGCCCTGGATGGTCCCAGTCCCACCTCAGGCAGAGGGGTGGGAGGACAGGAGGCTGGGCCTGCAGCCCTGGATGGTCCCACTCCCACCTCAGGCAGAGGGGTGGGAGGACAGGAGGCCGGGCCTGCAGCCCTGGATGGTCCCAGTCCCACCTCAGGCAGAGGGGTGGGAGGACAGGAGGCTGGGCCTGCAGCCTGGATGGTCCCAGTCCCACCTCAGGCAGAGGGGTGGGAGGACAGGACCCGGGCCTGCAGCCCTGTATGGTCCCACTCCCACCTCAGGCAGAGGGGTGGGGGACAGGAGGCCGGGCCTGCAGCCCTGGATGGTCCCACTCCCACCTCAGGCAGAGGGGTGGGAGGACAGGAGACTGGGCCTGCAGCCCTGGATGGTCCCACTCTCACCTCAGGCAGAGGGGTGGGAGGACAGGAGACTAGGCCTGCAGCCCTGGATGGTCCCAGTCCCACCTCAGGCAGAGGGGTGGGAGGACAGGAGGCCGGGCCTGCAGCCCTGGATGGTCCCCGTCCCACCTCAGGCAGAGGGGTGGGAGGACAGGAGACTGGGCCTGCAGCCCTGGATGGTCCCACCCACCTCAGGCAGAGGGGTGGGGGACAGGAGGCTGGGCCTGCAGCCTGGATGGTCCCAGTCCCACCTCAGGCAGAGGGGTGGGAGGACAGGAGGCTGGGCCTGCAGCCCTGGATGGTCCCACCCATCTCAGGCAGAGGGGAGGGAGGACAGGAGGTTGGGCCTGCAGCCCCGGATGGTCCCAGTCCCACCTCAGGCAGAGGGGTGGGAGGACAGGAGGCCGGGCCTGCAGCTCTGGATGGTCCCAGTCCCACCTCAGGCAGAGGGGTGGGAGGACAGGAGACTGGGCCTGCAGCCCTGGATGGTCCCACTCCCACCTCAGGCAGAGGGGTGGGAGGACAGGAGTTTGGGCCTGCAGCCCTGGATGGTCCCACTCCCACCTCAGGCAGAGGGGTGGGAGGACAGGAGGCCGGGACTGCAGCCCCAGGCGGTCCCACTCCCACCTCAGGCAGAGGGGTGGGAGGACAGGAGGCTCAGCCTGCAGCCCTGGGTGGTCACACTCCCACCTCAGGCAGAGGGGTGGGAGGACAGGAGGCTGGGCCTGCAGCCCTGGATGGTCACAGTCCCACCTCAGGCAGAGGGGTGGGAGGACAGGAGGCCGGGCCTGCAGCCCTGGATGGTCACACTCCCACCTCAGGCAGAGGGGTGGGAGACAGGAGGCCGGGCCTGCAGCCCCAGGCGGTCCCACTCCCACATCAGGCAGAGGGGTGGGAGGAGAGGAGGCCGGGCCTGCAGCCCCGAAAGGTCCCGCTCCCACGTCAAGCAGAGGGGTGGGAGAACAGGAGACTGGGCCTGCAGCCCTTGATTGTCCCAGTCCCACCTCAGGCAGAGGGGTGGGAGGGCGGGAGGCTGGGCCTGCAGTCCTGGATGGTCCCACTCCCACCTCAGGCAGAGGGGTGGGAGGACAGGAGGCCAGGCCTGCGGCCCTGGATGGTCCCAGTCCCACCTCAGGCAGAGGGCTGGGAGGACAGGAGGCTGGGCCTGCAGCCCTGGATGGTCCCACTCCCACGTCAAGCAGAGGGGTGGGAGGACAGGAGGACGGGCCTGCAGCCCTCGATGCTCCCACTCCCACCTCAGGCAGAGGGGTGATCAAACCGTGATCTTTATCAATGATGAGAAGGCGGAGACAGTGGAAGTTTAAACTGGACAGATATTTCACAGCTGGATTCACACAATACAGACAGCAATGTCTCGTAGATTGTGGAAGTGCCACAAATGTTGTCAAGTGCAGGACGCGGGGTCCCTCAATGTTTCAATCTTGCTGAGAAACTGTCAGCCCACAGGGACAACATTTCTGTTTAATAGGATTGATGCACAAGTTAAAATAGTTCCATTTCAAAGTTTAAAATAAGCAGTCATTTTTCTGTGCAGCTTTCGGAATCTGTCAGTGGAATTTACTTCACACAGGCAAGTTTAACAAGTGTATGGGGAACTGATTAGAGGTTTTGATGGAGATATTCCTGCATTATGGAAAGGTGTGAGATCTATTTCGGGTTGGGAAATGGATTGATGATCAAAGGAAGCAGTTGTTTTTTAACTACATTAGACTGAGAGCCTTGAAGTTTCACAACTTCCATGTGCTGTGAGAAAGGATTGATTAACCAAGGCCTATTATTCAAATACTTCAGACAAGTGAATAAGCTACAGGAACATTGAATACACAGACAGAGACAAGCAGACACCTGTAATCGGAGCTTAAACTTCACGTTTAAATGTGAAGGGCTGAAATAAACAAGAGTCCACCCTGGGATTCGGTGCAATTTAAGTTCTGCTTTTCAAAAAAAAATATATAACTATCTGCAATGAAAAATTCTTTGGACAGGACAGAGGGATTTTGACTCTGTATTTAATCCCAGACAGTATTTGCATTGAGTGTTTGATGGGCAGTGCAGATAAAGCTTTACTCTGAAACACTGGAATTTAGTTTAAGGGTGATTTAATCACATGCTTCAGAATAATAATTGATATTGTACATCTCGTGTGTGTCTCAGTGACAGCTCTGAAACATGTACAGCACAATCTCATCCTGTTTCAGTGTGTCTCTCTGAAATTAGCTGGTCCATTTCCTAAATTACTCCTGTCTAGATTTCAAAAGGGCTCCATTGCCTGTGAAGCAGTTTGTGATACCCAAAGGTTATGAAAAGTGCTTAAGAAAAGTCTGTCCCCAAGTTGCTGTGAGGAGGTTCAGAGTCAGTGTGTGACTTGGGTCACACACAGGCCAGATACACCTCTCCAAGCTAAAGGTGGAGAATGGATCTCGCTCCATTTGAAAGATGAATTGACCCAGTCTGTCTGAGTTTGAGTATCTGTGTTTCTGTACACGTGTGTGTGTGTTTGGGGGGGGGGGGTTATGTGTGGCATTCTCTACGCGGCACTGGAAGTTACACGGTAGCACAGTGGTTAGCACTGCGGTCTCACAGCTCCAGGGTCCCAGGTTCGAATCCCGGCTTGGGTCGCAGTCTGTGCGGAGTCTGCACGTTCTCCGCTTGTCCGCGTGGGTTTCTCCCGGGTGCTCCAGTTTCCCCCCTGACGCCCCGAAGGACGTGCTGTTTGGTGAATTGGACATTATGTATTCTCCCTCAGTGTACCCGAACAGGCGCCAGAGTTTGGAGACTAGGGACTTTTCTCAGTAACTTCATTGCAGTGTGTGACTGTGTGTCTGTGTGTGTCTGTGTGTGTGTGTGCCTGTGTGTGTGCCTGTGTGTGTGTATGCCTGTGTGTGCGTGTGTGTGTGTGCCTGTGTGTGTGCCTGTGTGTGTGTATACCTGTGTGTGTGTGTGTGGGCGTGTATCTGTGTGTGTGTGTGTATCTGTGTGTCTCAGTTTGACTTTGTTGAGTACTGATTGAAGATAATGAGATAGAAAGTTTGATAGAAAGTTTGGCAGCATTATAGGTGTAAACAATAATGACAGAGACAGTGTGAACCCTGAAGAGAGCGCCATACCTGGGCCCACTCCCCTATCCCGTCGCTGTCACCCCACCTAACCTGAACATCTTTAGATACTGTGGGCAATTTGGATTGATCACCGCCAACCCACCTAACCTGCACGTCTTTGGGCGGTGGGAGGAAACCGGAGCACCCGGAGGAAACCCACGCAGACACGGGGAGAACGTCCAGACTCCGCACAGACAGTGACCTAAGCCGGGAATCGAACCTGGGACCCTGTAGCTGTGAGGCAGCAGTGCTAACCACTGTTCAGTCCCGGCTCTGGGTCACTGTCCGTGTGGAGTTTGCACATTCTCCCCGTGTTTGCGTGGGTCTCACCCCCACAACCCAAAGATGTGCAGGGCAGGTGGACTGGCCACGCTAAATTGCCCCTGAATTGGAAAAACTGAACTGGGCTCTGGATTTATTGAAAAAATCTTTTTATTGCCATTTCCACAATTCTGTGCATTGCGGCTTGTTTACATTTCTCAGAGAGTGAAAAGGCTTTCTCTTACATTTCTATCGTTACAAACTGTTGCCGTTCAGTTCGGCGTGTCTGCCCCCCCCCAGCTCCCCCCCCAACCCCCCTTTCCCTAACCCTTCCCCTCTCTCCCCCGCAGACCCTCCATGATGCCCTTCCTGGCCAACCTGGTGTGTGACCCCCTGCTCCTTGTTTACCCCCTTACCCCCCCCCTTTCTTTTCTCCCTCCATCGGTTTCAGCCGTGTTCTTTCAGTGGATTGGGGTGGGGGGGTTCCCCCTCTCCATCCCTCTCGGTGGGGGGGGTTCCCCCCACTCCACAACTCTCGGTGGGGGGGGATTTGCCCTCTCCATCTCTCTCGGTGTGGGGGGATTCCCCCCTCCATCTCTCTCGGTGTGGGGGAATTCCCCCCCTCCATCTCTCTCGGTGGTTGGGGGGGGGTTTCCCCTCTCCATCTCTCTCGGTGGGGGGGGGGGGTTCCCCCACTCCATCTCTCTCGGTGGGGTGGGGGCTCCCCCCTCTCCATCCCTCTCGGTGGGGGGGTCCCCCCTCTCCATCCCTCTCGGTGGGGGGGGGGTTCCCCCACTCCACAACTCTCGGTGGGGGGGGGATTTACCCCTCCATCTCTCTCGGTGTGGGGGGATTCGCCCTCTCCATCTCTCTCGGTGTGGGGGGATTCCCCCCCTCCATCTCTCTCAGTGGTGGGGGGGTTTCCCCTCTCCATCTCTCTCGGTGGGGGGGGGTTCCCCCACTCCATCTCTCTCGGTGGGGTGGGGGTTCCCCCCTCTCCTTCCCTCTCGGTAGGGGGTCCCCCCTCTACATCTCTCTCGGTGGGGGGCCCTCGTCTCCATCACTCTCGGTGGGGAGGTGGCTGTTCCCCCTCTCCATCTCTCTCATAGAACATTACAACGCAGTACAGGCCCTTCGGCCCTCGATGTTGCGCCGGCCTGTGAAACCACTCTGAAGCCCATCTACGCTATTCCCTTATCGTCCATATGTCTATCCAATAACCATTTGAATGCCCTTAGTGTTGGCGAGTCCACTACTGTTGCAGGCAGGGCATTCCACGCCCTTACTACTCTCTGAGTAAAGAACCTACCTCTGACATCTGTCTTATATATATCTCCCCTCAATTTAAAGCTATGTCCCCTCGTGCTAGACATCACCATCCGAGGAAAAAGGCTCTCACTGTCCACCCTATCCAATCCTCTGATCACCTTGTATGCCTCAATTAAGTCACCTCTTAACTTTCTTCTCTCTAACGAAAACAGCCTCAAGTCCCTCAGCCTTTCCTCATAAGATCTTCCCTCCATAACCAGGCAACATTCTGGTAAATCTCCTCTGCACCCTTTCCAATGCTTCCACATCCTTCCTATAATGCGGCGACCAGAATTGCACGCAATACTCCAAATGCGGCCGCACCAGAGTTTTGTACAGCTGCAACATGACCTCATGGCTCCGAAATTCAGACACTCTACCAATAAAAGCTAACACACCGTACACCTTCTTAACAACCCTCTCAACCTGAGTGGCAACTTTCAGGGATCTATGTACATGGACACCGAGATCTCTCTGCTCATCCACACTGCCAAGAATCTTACCAATAGCCCAGTACTCTGTCTTCCTGTTATTCCTTCCTAAATGAATCACCTCACACTTTTCTGCATTAAACTCCATTTGCCACCTCTCAGCCCAGCGCTGCAGCTTATCTATGTCCCTCTGTAACTTGTAACATCCTTCCGCACTGTCCACAACTCCACCGACTTTAGTGTCATCTGCAAATTTACTCACCCATCCTTCTACGCCCTCCTCCAGGTCATTTATAAAAATGACAAACAGCAGTGGCCCCAATACAGATCCTTGTGGTACACCACTAGTAACTGGACTCCAGTCTGAACACTTCCCATCAACCACCACCCTTTGTCTTCTTCCAGCTAGCCAATTTCTGATCCAAACTGCTAAATCTCCCTGAATCCCATGCTTCTGTATTTTCTGCAGTAGCCTACCGTGGGGAACCTTGTCAAACGCTTTACTGAAATCCATATACACCACATCAACTGCTTTACCCTCATCCATCTGTTTCTCACCTTCTCAAAGAACTCTATATGGTTTGTGAGGCACAACCTACCCTTCACAAAACCGTGTTGACTATGTCTAATCAAATTATTCCTTTCCAGATGATTATATCATCTTAAAAACCCTATCTCTTAAAAACCTTTCCAAGATTTTGCCCACAACAGAAGTAAGGCTCACTGGTCTATATTTACCGGGGTTGTCTCTACTCCCCTTCTTGAACAAGGGGACAACATTTGCCAGAGAATCCTAGGATAAATCCCATCCGGCCCAGGGGACTTGTCTATTTTCACCCTTTCCAGAATTGCTAACACCTCCTCCTTATGAACCTCAAGTCCTTCTAGTCGAGTAGCCTGAATCTCAGTATTCTCCTCGTCAACATTGTCTTTTTGCTGTGTGAATAGTGATGAAAAATATTCGTATAGCACCTCTCCTATCTCCACGGACTCCAAGCACAACTTCCCACTCCTGTCCTTGACTGGCCCTACTCTTACCCTAGTCATTCTTTTATTCCTGACATATCTATAGAAAGCTTTAGTGTTATCCTTGATCCTACCTTCCAAAGACTTCTCATGTCCCGTTCTGGCTCTTCTTAGCTCCCTCTTTAGGTCCTTCCTCGCTAACTTGTAACTCTCGAGCGCCCTTACTGAACCTTCATGTCTCATCTTTACATAAGCCTCCTTCCTTCTTTCTCTAGACAAGTGTTTCAACTGCCTTAGTAAATCACGGTTCCCTTGCTCGACCACTTCCTCCCTGCCTGACAGGTACATACTTATCAAGGACACGCAGTAGCTGTTCCTTGAACAAGCTCCACATTTCCATTGTGCCCATCCCCTGCAGTATTCCTCTCCGTCTCGGTGGGGGTGGGGGGGGGAAGGGTCCCCCCTCCCCATCTCTCTCGGTGGGTGGGGTGTTCCCGCCTCTCCATCTCTCTCGGTGGGGGAGTCCCCCCTCTCCATCTCTCTCTTTGGGGGAGTCCCCCCTCTCCATCTCTCTCGGTGGGGGCAAGGTTCCCGCCTCTCCATCTCTCTCGGTGGGGGGGTCCCCCTCTCCATCTCTCTCGCTGGGGGAGTCCCCCCTCTCCATCTCTCTCGCTGGGGGAGTCCCCCCTCTCCATCTCTCTCGGTGGGGGGGGGTCGCCCTCGCCTTCTCTCTCAGCGGGGGGGGGGGTCCACCCTCTCCATCTCTCTCGGTGGAGGGGGAGTTCTCCCCTCTCCCTCTCTCTCGGTGGGGGCAGGGTTCCCCCCTCTCAATCTCTCTCGGTGGGGGGGACCGCCTCTCCATCTCTCTCGGCGGGGGAGAGGGGGTCCACCCTCTCCATCTCTCTCGGTGGAAGGGGATTTCCCCCCTCTCCATCTCTCCCGGTGGGGGGGGGTTTACCCTCTCCATCTCTCCCGGTGGGGGGGGGGGTTCCACCCTCTCCATCTCTCTCCCGGTGGGGGGGGTTCCCCCTTCTCCATCTCGCTTTGTGGGGGGGTCTCCTTCTCCATATCTCTCGGTGGGGGAGGGGGGGTTTCCACCAACTCCATCTCTCTCTGTGGGGGGTGGGTACCCCTTCTCCATCTCGCTCGGTGGGGGGGGGGTGCTCTTCTCCATCTCTCTCCGTGGGGGGAGGCTGTTCTCCCCTCTCCATCTCTCTCGGTCTCTTCGTCTCTCCGTCTCTCTCTGGGACTCTGCCAAAACAAAATCCACAACCAGCAGTCGGCCATTTTATGTCAGTTCACGGGGGCCATTTTATGTCAGTTCACGGTGGACATTTTACATCAGTTCGCGATAGCCATTAGTATGTCAGTTCATAATGGCCATTGTATTTCAGTTCACGGTGGCCATTTTATGTCGGTTCACGGGAGTCATTTTATGTCAGTTCACAATAGCCATTTTATGTCAGTTAACAATGGACAGTTCATGTCAGGTCGCAATGGCCATTTTATGTCAGTTCACAATGGACAGTTAATGTCAGTTCACGGGGGCCATTTTATGTCAGGTCCCAATGGCCAATGTATGTCAGTTCAGAATGGCCATTTTATGTCAGTTCACGGTAGCCATTGTATGTCAGTTCACATTGGCCATGTATGTCAGTTCACAATGGCCATTTTACGTCAGTTCACATTGGCCATTTTATGTCAGTTCACGGGGGCTATTTTATGTCAGTTCACGGTGGCCATTGTATGTCAGTTCACATTGGCCATTTTATGTCAATTTGCAATGGCCATTTTTTGTCAGTTCACAATGGCCATTTTATGTCAGTTTGCAATGGCCATTTTATCTCAGTTGCGGTGGCCAGTTCATGTCGGTTCACGGGGGCCATTTTATGTCAGTTCACGGTGGCCATTTATGTCAGTTCATGGGGGCCATTTTTTGTCAGTTCATGGTGGCCATTGTATGTCAGTTCACAATGGCCATTGTATGTCAGTTCACAATGCCCATTTTATGTCAGTTTGCAATGGCCATTTTTTCTCAGTTGACGGTGGCCATTTTGTGTCAGTTCACGGTGGCCATTGTATGTCAGTTTACAATGGCCATTGCATGTCAGTTCACAATGGCCATTTTATGTCAGTTTGCAATGGCCATTTTATCTCAGTTGCGGTGGCCAGTTCATGTCGGTTCACGGGGGCCATTTTCTGTCAGTTCACGGTGGCCATTTTATGTCTGTTCATGGTGGCCATTGTATGTCAGTTCACGATGGCCATTGTGTGTCAGTTCACAATGGCCATTTTATGTCAGTTTGCAATGGCCATTTTTTCTCAGTTGACGGTGGCCATTTTGTGTCAGTTCACGGTGGCCATTGTATGTCAGTTTACAATGGCCATTGCATGTCAGTTCACAATGGCCATTTTATGTCAGTTTGCAATGGCCATTTTATCTCAGTTGCGGTGGCCAGTTCATGTCGGTTCACGGGGGCCATTTTATGTCAGTTCACGGTGGCCATTTTATGTCAGTTCATTGTGGCCATTGTATGTCAGTTCACAATGGCCATTGCATGTCAGTTCACAATGGCCATTTTATGTCAGTTTGCAATGGCCATTTTATCTTAGTTGCGGTGGCCAGTTCATGTCGATTCACGGGGGCCATTTTATGTCAGTACACGGTGGCCATTTTATGTCAGTTCACGGGGCCATTTATGTCAGTTCAAGGTGGCTATTGTATGTCAGTTCACAATGGCCATTTTTATGTCAGTTCACGGTGGCCATTTTATCTCAGTTCACAGTGGCCATTTTATGTCAGTTCACGGGGGCCATTTTATTCAGTCGATTGGTGCCATTTTATGTCAGTACACGGTGGCCATTTTATGTCAGTTCACGGAGGTCATTTTATGTCGGTTGACTGGGGCCTTTTTATGTCTGCTCGCAATGGCCATTTTATGTCAGTTCACGGTGGCCATTGTATGTCAGTTCACAATGGCCATTTTATGTCAATTTGCAATGGCCATCATATGTCAGTTCTCGGTGGCCATTGTATGTCCGTTCACAGTGGCCATTTTATGTCAGTTTGCAATGGCCATTGTATGTCCGTTCACAGTGGCCATTTTATGTCAGTTTGCAATGGCCATTTTATCTCAGTTCAAAGTGGCCATTTTATGTCTGTTCACGGGGGCCTTTTTATGTCAGGTCGCAATGGCCATTTTATGTCAGTTCACAATGGCCATTTTATGTCAGTTTATGGTGGCCATTGTATGTCAGTTCACAATGGCCATTGTATGTCAGTTCACAATGGCCATTTTATGTCAGTTTGCAATGGCCATTTATCTTCAGTTGACGGTGGCCATTTTATGTCAGTTCACAGTTGCCATTTTATGTCAGTTCACGGGGTCCATTTTAAGACAGTTCACAATGGCCATTTTATGTCAGTTCACAATGGCCATTTTATGTCAGCTCACGGTGGCCATTGTGAGTCAGTTCACAATGGCCATTTTATGTCAGTTCACAATGGCCATTTTATGTCAGTTTGCAATGGCCATTTTTTATCAGTTGACGGTGGCCATTTTGTGTCAGTTCACGGTGTCCATTGCATGTCAGTTCACAATGGCCATTGTATGTCAGTTCACAATGGCCAGTTTATGTCAGTTTGCAATGGCCATTTTATCTCAGTTGCGGTGGCCAGTTCATGTCGGTTCACGGAGGCCATTTTATGTCAGTTCACGGTGGTCATTTTATGTCAGTTCAAGGAGGCCATTTTATTCAGTCAATGGGGGCCATTTATGTCAGTACACGGTGGCCATTTTATGTCAGTTCACGGTGGTCATTTAATGTCGGTTCATGGCGGCAATTTTATGTCAGGTCACGGTGGCTATTTTATGTTAGCTCATGGCGGCCATTTTATGTCAGTTCACGGGGCCATTTTATGTCAGTTCACGATGGACATTTTATATCAGTTCACGGGGGCCTTTTTAGGTCAGGTCGCAATGGCCATTTTATGTCAGTTCACGGGGGCCATTGTATGTCAGTTCACGGCAGCCGTTTTATGTCAGTTCACGGTGGCCACTGTATGTCAGTTCACAATGGCCATTTTATGTCAGTTCACGGTGGCCATTGTATGTCAGTTCACATTGGCCATTTTATGTCAGTTCACAGTGGCCATTTTATGTCAGTTCACAATGGCCATTTTATGTCAGTTCACAATGGCTATTTTATGTCAGTTCACAATGGCCATTTTATGTCAGTTCACGGTGGCCATTGTATGTCAGTTCACAATGGCCATTTTACGTCAATTTGCAATGGCCATTTTATGTCAGTTCTCGGTGGCCATTGTATATCAGTTCACAATGGCCATTTTATGTCAGTTTGCAATGGCCATTTTATCTCAGTTGCGGTGGCCAGTATATGTCGGTTCACGGGGGCCATTTTATTTCAGTTTACGGTGGCCATTTTATGTCAGTTCACGGGGGCCATTTTATGTCAGTTCAGGGTGGCCATTGTATGTCAGTTCACAATGGCCATTGTATGTCAGTTTACAATCGCCATTGCATGTCAGTTCTCAATGGCCATTTTATGTCAGTATGCAATGGCCATTTTATCTCAGTTGCAGTGGCCAGTTCATGTCGGTTCACGGGGGCCATTTTATGTCAGTTCACGGTGGCCATTTTATGTCAGTTCACGGGGGCCATTTTATGTCAGTTCATGGTGCCCATTTTATGTCAGTTCGCGGTGGCCATTTTATTCAGCCGATGGGGGCCATTTTATGTCAGTTCACGGTGGTCATTTTATGTCGGTTGACGGGGGCCATTTTATGTCAGCTCGCAATGGCCATTTTATGTCAGTTCACGGTGGCCATTGTATGTCAGTTCATGGCGGCCGTTTTATGTCAGGTCACGGTGGCTATTTTATGTTAGCTCATGGCGGCCATTGTATGTCAGTTCACGGCAGCCATTTTATGTCAGTTCACGGTGGCCACTGTATGTCAGTTCACAATGGCCATTTTATGTCAGTTTGCAATGGCCATTTTATCTTAGTTCACGGTGGCCATTGTATGTCAGTTCACAATGGCCATTTTATGTCAGTTTGCAATGGCCATTTTATCTCAGTTGCGGTGGCCAGTATATGTCGGTTCACGGGGGCCATTTTATGTCAGTTCACGGGGGCCATTTTATGTCAGTTCATGGTGGCCGTTGTATGTCAGTTCACAATGGCCATTGTATGTCAGTTCACAATCGCTATTTTGTGTCAGTTCACGGTGGCCATTGTATGTCAGTTTACAATGGCCATTTTATCTCAGTTTGCAATGGCCATTTTATCTCAGTTGCGGAGGCCAGTACATGTCGGTTCACGGGGGCAATTTTATGTCAGTTCACGGTGGCCATTTTATGTCAGTTCACAATGGCCATTGCATGTCAGTTCACAATGGCCATTGTATGTCAGTTTACAATCGCCATTGCATGTCAGTTCACAATGGCCATTTTATGTCAGTTTGCAATGGCCATTTTATCTCAGTTGCGGTGGCCAGTTCATGTCGGTTCACGGGGGCCATTTTAAGTCAGTTCACGGTGGCCATTTTATGTCAGTTCACGGGGGCCATTTTATGTCAGTTCATGGTGGCTATTGTATGTCAGTTCACAATGGCCATTTTATTTCAGTTCACTGTGGCCATTTTATCTCAGTTCAAAGTGACCATTTTATGTCAGTTCACGGGTGCCTTTTTATGTCAGTTCGCAATGGCCATTTTATGTCAGTCCACAATGGCCATTTTATGTCAGATCAAGGGGGCCATTGTATGTCAGTTCAGAATGGACAGTTTATGTCAGTTCACGGGGGCCTTTTTATGTCATGTCGCAATGGCCATTTTATGTCGGTTCACAATGGCCATTTTATGTCAGTTCACAATGGCCATTTTATGTCAGTTCACGGTGGCCATTGTATATCGGTTCACAATGCCATTTTATGTCAGTTCACGGGGTCCATTTTATGTCAGTACACGGTGGCCATTTTATGTCTGTTCACAATGGTCATTTTATGTCAGTTCACGGTGGCCATTGTATGTCAGTTCACAGTGGACATTTTATGTCAGTTCAAGGTGGCCATTTTATGTCAGTTCACGGTAGCCATTTTATGTCAGTTTGCAATGGCCATTTTATCTCAGTTGCGGTGGCCTGTTCATGTCCGTTCACGGGGGCCATTTTATGTCTGTTCACGGTGGCCATTTTATGTCAGTTCACAATGGCCATTTTATGTCAGTTCACGGTGGCCATTGTATATCTGTTCACAATGCCATTTTATGTCAGTTCACGGGGTCCATTTTATGTCAGTACACGGTGGCCATTTTATGTCTGTTCACAATGGTCATTTTATGTCAGTTCACGGTGGCCATTGTATGTCAGTTCACAGTGGACATTTTATGTCAGTTCAAGGTGGCCATTTTATGTCAGTTCACGGGGGCCATTTTATGTCAGTTCATGGTGGCCATTTTATCTCAGTTCACGGTAGACATTTTATGTCAGTTCACGGGGCCATTTTCTTCAGTCGAAGGGGCCATTTTATGTCAGTACACGTTGGCCATTTTAAGTCAGTTCACGGAGGTCATTTTATGTCGGTTGAAGGGGGCCGTTTTATGTCAGCTCGCAATGGCCATTTTATGTCACATCACGGTGGCCATTGCATGTCAGTTGACGGCGGCTATTTTATGTCAGGTCACGGTGGCTATTTTATGTTCGCTCATGGCAGCCATTTTATGTCCATTCACGGTGACTATTTTATGTCAGTTCATGGCAGCCATTTTATGTCAGTTCATGGCAGCCATTTTATGTCAGTTCACAGTGGTCATTTTATATTGGTTGAAGGGGGGCATTTTATGTCAGCTCGCAATGGCCATTTTATGTCAGTTCACGGTGGCCATGTTATGTCAGTTCACGGTGGCCATTTTATGTCAGTTCACGGCAGCCATTTTATGTCAGTTCACGGTGGCCATTTTATGTCAGTTCACAATGGACAGTTTATGTCAGTTCAGAGCCATCCCACAGCCAGCACTGCCTGTGCTCCACCCACACAGCCATCACTGTCAGTGCTCCCCCACACAGCCAGCACTGTCAGTGCTCCCCCCACACAGCCAGCACTGTCAGTGCTCCCCCCACACAACCAGCACTGTCAGTGCTCCCCCCCACACAGCCAGCACTCTCAGTGCTCCCACCACACAGCCAGCACTGTCAGTGCTCCCCACACAGCCAGCATTGTCAGTGCTCCCACCACACAGCCAGCACTGTCAGTGCTCCACCCACACAGACAGCACTGTCAGTGCTCCCCCCACACAGCCAGCACTGTCAGTGCTCCCCCCACACAGCCAGCACTGTCAGTGCTCCCCCCCACACAGCCAGCACTGTCAGTGCTCCCCACACAGCCAGCACTGTCAGTGCTCCCCCGCACACAGACAGCACTGTCAGTGCTCCCACCGCACAGACAGCACTGACAGTGCTCCCACCACACAGCCAGCACTGTCAGTGCCCCCACCACACAGCCAGCACTGTCAGTGCTCCCACCACACAGCCAGCACTGTCAGTGCACCCCCACACAGCCAGCACTGTCAGTGCCCCCCCAAACAGCCAGCACTGTCAGTGCTCCCACCACACAGCCAGCACTGTCAGTGCTCCCCCACACAGCCAGCACTGTCAGTGCTACCACCACACAGCCAGCACTGTCAGTGCTCCCACAACACAGCCAGCACTGTCAGTGCTCCCCCACACAGCCAGCACAGTCAGTGCTCCCCCACACAGCCAGCACTGTCAGTGCTCCCACCACACAGCCAGCACTGTCAGTGCTCCCCCCACACAGCCAGCACTGTCAGTGCTCCCCCCACACAGCCAGCACTGTCAGTGCTCCCCCCACACAGCCAGCACTGTCAGTGCTCCCCCCCACACAGCCAGCACTGTCAGTGCTCCCCCGCACAGCCAGCACTGTCAGTGCTCCCCCCACACAGACAGCACTGTCAGTGCTCCCCACACAGCCAGCACTGTCCGTGCTCCCAACGCACAGCCGGCACTGTCAGTGCTCCCCCACACAGCCAGCACTGTCAGTGCTCCCACCACACCGCCAGCACTGCCAGTGCTCCCACCACACCGCCAGCACTGTCTGTGCTCCCCCCACACAGCCAGCACTGTCAGTGCTCCCCGCACAGCCAGAACTGTCAGTGCTCCCAGCACACAGCCAGCACTGTCAGTGCTCCCCCACACAGCCAGCAGTGTCAGTGCTCCCCACACAGCCAGCACTGTCAGTGCTCCCCCACACAGCCAGCACTGTCAGTGCTCCCCCCACACAGCCAGCACTGTCAGTGCTCCCCCACACAGCCAGCACTGTCAGTGCTCCCACCACACAGCCAGCACTGTCAGTGCTCCCACACACAGCCATCACTCTCAGTGCTCCCCCACACAGCCAGCACTGCCAGTGGTCCCACCAAACAGCCAGCACTGTCAGTGCTCCCCCCACACAGCCAGCACTGTCAGTGCTCCCCCATACAGCCAGCACTGTCAGTGCTCCCACACACAGCCAGCACTGTCAGTGCTCCCACCAAACAGCCAGCACTGTCAGTGCTCCCCCACACAGCCAGCACTGTCAGTGACCCCCCACACAGCCAGCACTGTCAGTGCTCGCCCCACACAGCCAGCACTGTCAGTGCTCCCACCACACAGCCAGCACTGTCAGTGCTCCCCCCACACAGCCAGCACTCAGTGCTCCCCACACAGCCAGCACTGTCAGTGCTCTCCCACACAGCCAGCACTGTCAGTGACCCCCCACACAGCCAGCACTGTCAATGCTCCCACCACACAGCCAGCACTGTCAGTGCTCCCCCAGACAGCTAGCACTGTCAGTGCTTCCACCACACACAGCCAGCACTGTCAATGCTCCCACCACACAGCCAGCACTGTCAGTGCTCCCCCAAACAGCCAGCACTGTCAGTGCTCCCCCACAGACAGCCCTGTCAGTGCTCCGACCACACAGCCAGCACTGTCAGCGCTCCCACCACACAGCCAGCACTGTCAGTGCTCCCACCACACAGCCAGCACTGTCAGTGCTCCCCCACACAGCCAGCACTGTCTGTGCTCCCCCACAGACAGCACTGTCAGTGCTCCCACCACACAGCCAGCACTGTCAGTGCTCCCACCACACAGCCAGCACTGTCAGTGCTTCCCCCACACAGCCAGCACTGTCAGTGCTCCCCCACACAGCCAGCACTGTCAGTGCTCCCCCACACAGCCAGCACTGTCAGTGCTCCCCCCACACAGCCAGCCCTGTCAGTGCTCCCCACACACAGCCAGCACTGTCAGTGCTCACCCCACACACCCAGCACTGTCAGTGCTCCCTCTACACAGCCAGCACTGTCAGTGCTCCCCCCACACAGCCAGCACTGTCAGTGCTCCCCCCACACAGCCAGCACTGTCAGTGCTCCCCCCACACAGCCAGCACTGTCAGTGCTCCCACCACACAGCCAGCACTATCAGTGGTCCCACCACACAGCCAGCACTGTCAGTGATCCCCCCACACAGCCAGCACTGTCAGTGCTCCCCCCACACAGCCAGCACTGTCAGTGCTCCCACCACACAGCCAGCACTGTCAGTGCTCCCACCACACAGCCAGCACTGTCAGTGCTCCCCCACTCAGCCAGCACTGTCAGTGCTCCCACCACACAGCCAGCACTGTCAGTGCTCCCCCCACACAGCCAGCTCTGTCAGTGCTCCCCACACAGCCAGCACTGTCAGTGCTCCCCCACACAGCCAGCACTGTCAGTGCTCCCCCACAATGCCAGCACTGTCAGTGCTCCCACCACACAGCCAGCACTGTCAGTGCTCCCCCCACACATTAAGCACTGTCTGTGCTCCCCCCACACAGCCAGCACTGTCCGTGCTCCCACCACACAGCCAGCAGTGTCAGTGCTCCCCACACAGCCAGCACTGTCAGTGCTCCCCCCACACAGCCAGCACTGTCAGTGCTCCCCCACACAGCCAGCACTGTCAGTGCTCCCCCACACAGCCAGCACTCTCAGTGCTCCCACCACACAGCCAGCACTGTCAGTGCTCCCCCACACAGCCAGCACTGTCAGTGCTCCCCGACACAGCCAGCACTGTCAGTGCCCCCCCCACACATAGCCAGCACTGTCAGTGCTCCCCCCACACAGCCAGCACTGTCAGTGCTCCCCCCACACAGCCAGCACAGTCAGTGCGCCCCCCCACACAGCCAGCACTGTCAGTGCTCCCCTGCACAGCCAGCACTGTCAGTGCTCCCCCGCACACAGACAGCACTGTCAGTGCTCACCACACACCCAGCACTGTCAGTGCTCCCCCCACACAGACAGCACTGTCAGTGCTCCCCACACAGCCAGCACTGTCCGTGCTCCCAACGCACAGCCAGCACTGTCAGTGCTCCCCCACACAGCCAGCACTGTCAGTGCTCCCACCACACCGCCAGCACTGTCAGTGCTCCCACCACACCGCCAGCACTGTCTGTGCTCCCCCCACACAGCCAGCACTGTCATTGCTCCCCGCACAGCCAGAACTGTCAGTGCTCCCAGCACACAGCCAGCACTGTCAGTGCTCACCCACACAGCCAGCACTGTCAGTGCTCCCCACACAGCCAGCACTGTCAGTGCTCCCCCACACAGCCAGCACTGTCAGTGCTCCCCCCACACAGCCAGCACTGTCAGTGCTCCCCCACACAGCCAGCACTGTCAGTGCTCCCACCAAACAGCCAGCACTGTCAGTGCTCCCACACACAGCCAGCACTGTCAGTGCTCCCCCCACACAGCCAGCACTGTCAGTGCTCCCCCCACACAGCCAGCACTGTCAGTGCTCCCCGCACACAGCCAGCACTGTCAGTGCTCCCACACACAGCCAGCACTGTCAGTGCTCCCACCAAACAGCCAGCACTGTCAGTGCTCCCCCACACAGCCAGCACTGTCAGTGACCCCCCACACAGCCAGCACTGTCAGTGCTCCCCCCACACAGCCAGCACTGTCAGTGCTCCCACCACACAGACAGCACTGTCAGTGCTCCCCCCACACAGCCAGCACTGTCAGTGCTCCCACACACAGCCATCACTCTCAGTGCTCCCCCACACAGCCAGCACTGCCAGTGGTCCCACCAAACAGCCAGCACTGTCAGTGCTCCCCCCACACAGCCAGCACTGTCAGTGCTCCCCCATACAGCTAGCACTGTCAGTGCTCCCACACACAGCCAGCACTGTCAGTGCTCCCACCAAACAGCCAGCACTGTCAGTGCTCCCCCACACAGCCAGCACTGTCAGTGACCCCCCACACAGCCAGCACTGTCAGTGCTCGCCCCACACAGCCAGCACTGTCAGTGCTCCCACCACACAGCCAGCACTGTCAGTGCTCCCCCCACACAGCCAGCACTCAGTGCTCCCCACACAGCCAGCACTGTCAGTGCTCTCCCACACAGCCAGCACTGTCAGTGACCCCCCACAGAGCCAGCACTGTCAATGCTCCCACCACACAGCCAGCACTGTCAGTGCCCCCCCAGACAGCTTGCACTGTCAGTGCTTCCACCACACACAGCCAGCACTGTCAATGCTCCCACCACACAGCCAGCACTGTCAGTGCTCCCCCAAACAGCCAGCACTGTCAGTGCTCCCCACAGACAGCCCTGTCAGTGCTCCCACCACACAGCCAGCACTGTCAGTGCTCCCACCACACAGCCAGCACTGTCAGTGCTCCCACCACACAGCCAGCACTGTCAGTGCTCCCCCACACAGCCAGCACTGTCAGTGCTCCCCCACAGACAGCACTGTCAGTGCTCCCACCACACAGCCAGCACTGTCAGTGCTCCCACCACACAGCCAGCACTGTCAGTGCTTCCCCCACACAGCCAGCACTGTCAGTGCTCCCCCACACAGCCAGCACTGTCAGTGCTCCCCCACACAGCCAGCACTGTCAGTGCTCCCCCCACACAGCTAGCCCTGTCAGTGCTCCCCACACACAGCCAGCACTGTCAGTGCTCACCCCACACAGCCAGCACTGTCAGTGCTCCCCCACACAGCCAGCACTGTCAGTGCTCCCCCCACACAGCCAGCACTGTCACTGCTCCCCCACACAGCCAGCAGTGTCAGTGCTCCCACCACACAGCCAGCAATGTCAGTGGTCCCACCACACAGCCAGCACTGTCAGTGCTCCCCCCACACAGCCAGCACTGTCAGTGCTCCCCCCACACAGCCAGCACTGTCAGTGCTCCCACCACACAGCCAGCACTGTCAGTGCTCCCACCACACAGCCAGCACTGTCAGTGCTCCCCACACAGCCAGCACTGTCAGTGCTCCCACCACACAGCCAGCACTGTCAGTGCTCCCCCCACACAGCCAGCTCTGTCAGTGCTCCCCACACAGCCAGCACTGTCAGTGCTCCCCCACACAGCCAGCACTGTCAGTGCTCCCCACAAAGCCAGCACTGTCAGTGCTCCCACCACACAGCCAGCACTGTCAGTGCTCCCCCCACACAGCCAGCACTGTCTGTGCTCCCCCCACACAGCCAGCAGTGTCAGTGCTCCCACCACACAGCCAGCACTATCAGTGTTCCCACCACACAGCCAGCACTGTCAGTGCTCCCCCCACACAGCCAGCACTGTCAGTGCTCCCCCCACACAGCCAGCACTGTCAGTGCTCCCACCACACAGCCAGCACTGTCAGTGCTCCCACCACACAGCCAGCACTGTCAGTGCTCCCCCACACAGCCAGCACTGTCAGTGCTCCCACCACACAGCCAGCACTGTCAGTGCTCCCCCCACACAGCCAGCTCTGTCAGTGCTCCCCACACAGCCAGCACTGTCAGTGCTCCCCCACACAGCCAGCACTGTCAGTGCTCCCCCACAAAGCCAGCACTGTCAGTGCTCCCACCACACAGCCAGCACTGTCAGTGCTCCCACCACACAGCCAGCAGTGTCAGTGCTCCCCACACAGCCAGCACTGTCAGTGCTCCCCCCACACAGCCAGCACTGTCAGTGCTCCCCCACACAGCCAGCACTGTCAGTGCTCCCCACACAGCCAGCACTCTCAGTGCTCCCACCACACAGCCAGCACTGTCAGTGCTCCCCCACACAGCCAGCACTGTCAGTGCCCCCCCCCCACATAGCCAGCACTGTCAGTGCTCCCCCACACAGCCAGCACTGTCAGTGCTCCCCCCACACAGCCAGCACAGTCAGTGCTCCCCGCCACACAGCCAGCACTGTCAGTGCTCCCCTGCACAGCCAGCACTGTCAGTGCTCCCCCGCACACCGGCAGCACTGTCAGTGCTCACCACACACCCAGCACTGTCAGTGCTCCCCCACACAGACAGCACTGTCAGTGCTCCCCACACAGCCAGCACTGTCCGTGCTCCCAACGCACAGCCAGCACTGTCAGTGCTCCCCCACACAGCCAGCACTGTCAGTGCTCCCACCACACCGCCAGCACTGTCAGTGCTCCCACCACACCGCCAGCACTGTCTGTGCTCCCCCCACACAGCCAGCACTGTCATTGCTCCCCGCACAGCCAGAACTGTCAGTGCTCCCAGCACACAGCCAGCACTGTCAGTGCTCCCCCACACAGCCAGCACTGTCAGTGCTCCCCACACAGCCAGCACTGTCAGTGCTCCCCCACACAGCCAGCACTGTCAGTGCCCCACCACACAGCCAGCACTGTCAGTGCTCCTCCACACAGCCAGCACTGTCAGTGCTCCCACCAAACAGCCAGCACTGTCAGTGCTGCCACACACACCCAGCACTGTCAGTGCTCCCCCACACAGCCAGCACTGTCAGTGCTCCCCCCACACAGCCAGCACTGTCAGTGCTCCCCGCACACAGCCAGCACTGTCATTGCTCCCACACACAGCCAGCACTGTCAGTGCTCCCACCAAACAGCCAGCACTGTCAGTGCTCCCCCAAACAGCCAGCACTGTCAGTGACCCCCCACACAGCCAGCACTGTCAGTTCTCCCCCCACACAGCCAGCACTGTCAGTGCTCCCACCACACAGCCAGCACTGTCAGTGCTCCCCCCACACAGCCAGCACTGTCAGTGCTCCCCACACAGCCAGCACTGTCAGTGCTCTCCCACACAGCCAGCACTGTCAGTGACCCCCCACACAGCCAGCACTGTCAGTGCTCCCCCACACAGCCAGCACTGTCAGTGCTCCCCCACACAGCCAGCAATGTCAATGCTCCCACCACACAGCCAGCACTGTCAGTGCTCCCCCAGACAGCTAGCACTGTCATTGCTTCCACCACACACAGCCAGCACTGTCAATGCTCCCACCACACAGCCAGCACTGTCAGTGCTCCCCACACAGCCAGCACTGTCAGTGCTCCCCCACAGACAGCACTGTCAGTGCTCCCACCATACAGCCAGCACTGTCAGTGCTCCCACCACACATCCAGCACTGTCAGAGCTCCCACCACACAGCCAGCACTGTCAGTGCTCCCCCACACAGCCAGCACTGTCAGTGCTCCCCCACAGACAGCACTGTCTGTGCTCCCACCACACAGCCAGCACTGTCAGTGCTCCCCACACAGCCAGCACTGTCAGTGCTCCCCCACACAGCCAGCACTGTCAGTGCTCCCCCCACACAGCCAGCACTGTCAGTGCTCCCCCACACAGCCAGCACTGTCAGTGCTCCCACCAAACAGCCAGCACTGTCAGTGCTCCCACACAGAGCCAGCACTGTCAGTGCTCCCCCCACACAGCCAGCACTGTCAGTGCTCCCCCCACACAGCCAGCACTGTCAGTGCTCCCCGCACACAGCCAGCACTGTCAGTGCTCCCACACACAGCCAGCACTGTCAGTGCTCCCACCAAACAGCCAGCACTGTCAGTGCTCCCCCACACAGCCAGCACTGTCAGTGACCCCCCACACAGCCAGCACTGTCAGTGCTCCCCCCACACAGCCAGCACTGTCAGTGCTCCCACCACACAGACAGCACTGTCAGTGCTCCCCCCACACAGCCAGCACTGTCAGTGCTCCCACACACAGCCATCACTCTCAGTGCTCCCCCACACAGCCAGCACTGCCAGTGGTCCCACCAAACAGCCAGCACTGTCAGTGCTCCCCCCACACAGCCAGCACTGTCAGTGCTCCCCCATACAGCTAGCACTGTCAGTGCTCCCACACACAGCCAGCACTGTCAGTGCTCCCACCAAACAGCCAGCACTGTCAGTGCTCCCCCACACAGCCAGCACTGTCAGTGACCCCCCACACAGCCAGCACTGTCAGTGCTCGCCCCACACAGCCAGCACTGTCAGTGCTCCCACCACACAGCCAGCACTGTCAGTGCTCCCCCCACACAGCCAGCACTCAGTGCTCCCCACACAGCCAGCACTGTCAGTGCTCTCCCACACAGCCAGCACTGTCAGTGACCCCCCACAGAGCCAGCACTGTCAATGCTCCCACCACACAGCCAGCACTGTCAGTGCCCCCCCAGACAGCTTGCACTGTCAGTGCTTCCACCACACACAGCCAGCACTGTCAATGCTCCCACCACACAGCCAGCACTGTCAGTGCTCCCCCAAACAGCCAGCCCTGTCAGTGCTCCCCACAGACAGCCCTGTCAGTGCTCCCACCACACAGCCAGCACTGTCAGTGCTCCCACCACACAGCCAGCACTGTCAGTGCTCCCACCACACAGCCAGCACTGTCAGTGCTCCCCCACACAGCCAGCACTGTCAGTGCTCCCCCACAGACAGCACTGTCAGTGCTCCCACCACACAGCCAGCACTGTCAGTGCTCCCACCACACAGCCAGCACTGTCAGTGCTTCCCCCACACAGCCAGCACTGTCAGTGCTCCCCCACACAGCCAGCACTGTCAGTGCTCCCCCACACAGCCAGCACTGTCAGTGCTCCCCCCACACAGCTAGCCCTGTCAGTGCTCCCCACACACAGCCAGCACTGTCAGTGCTCACCCCACACAGCCAGCACTGTCAGTGCTCCCCCCACACAGCCAGCACTGTCAGTGCTCCCCCCACACAGCCAGCACTGTCAGTGCTCCCCCCACACAGCCAGCAGTGTCAGTGCTCCCACCACACAGCCAGCAATGTCAGTGGTCCCACCACACAGCCAGCACTGTCAGTGCTCCCCCCACACAGCCAGCACTGTCAGTGCTCCCCCCACACAGCCAGCACTGTCAGTGCTCCCACCACACAGCCAGCACTGTCAGAGCTCCCACCACACAGCCAGCACTGTCAGTGCTCCCCCACACAGCCAGCACTGTCAGTGCTCCCACCACACAGCCAGCACTGTCAGTGCTCCCCCCACACAGCCAGCTCTGTCAGTGCTCCCCACACAGCCAGCACTGTCAGTGCTCCCCCACACAGCCAGCACTGTCAGTGCTCCCCACAAAGCCAGCACTGTCAGTGCTCCTACCACACAGCCAGCACTGTCAGTGCTCCCCCCACACAGCCAGCACTGTCTGTGCTCCCCCCACACAGCCAGCAGTGTCAGTGCTCCCACCACACAGCCAGCACTATCAGTGTTCCCACCACACAGCCAGCACTGTCAGTGCTCCCCCCACACAGCCAGCACTGTCAGTGCTCCCCCCACACAGCCAGCACTGTCAGTGCTCCCACCACACAGCCAGCACTGTCAGTGCTCCCACCACACAGCCAGCACTGTCAGTGCTCCCCCACACAGCCAGCACTGTCAGTGCTCCCACCACACAGCCAGCACTGTCAGTGCTCCCCCCACACAGCCAGCTCTGTCAGTGCTCCCCACACAGCCAGCACTGTCAGTGCTCCCCCACACAGCCAGCACTGTCAGTGCTCCCCCACAAAGCCAGCACTGTCAGTGCTCCCACCACACAGCCAGCACTGTCAGTGCTCCCCCACACAGCCAGCACTGTCTGTGCTCCCCCCACACAGCCAGCACTGTCAGTGCTCCCACCACACAGCCAGCAGTGTCAGTGCTCCCCACACAGCCAGCACTGTCAGTGCTCCCCCCACACAGCCAGCACTGTCAGTGCTCCCCCACACAGCCAGCACTGTCAGTGCTCCCCACACAGCCAGCACTCTCAGTGCTCCCACCACACAGCCAGCACTGTCAGTGCTCCCCCACACAGCCAGCACTGTTAGTGCTCCCCCACACAGCCAGCACTGTCAGTGCCCCCCCCCCCACATAGCCAGCACTGTCAGTGCTCCCCCACACAGCCAGCACTGTCAGTGCTCCCCCCACACAGCCAGCACAGTCAGTGCTCCCCGCCACACAGCCAGCACTGTCAGTGCTCCCCTGCACAGCCAGCACTGTCAGTGCTCCCCCGCACACCGGCAGCACTGTCAGTGCTCACCACACACCCAGCACTGTCAGTGCTCCCCCACACAGACAGCACTGTCAGTGCTCCCCACACAGCCAGCACTGTCCGTGCTCCCAACGCACAGCCAGCACTGTCAGTGCTCCCCCACACAGCCAGCACTGTCAGTGCTCCCACCACACCGCCAGCACTGTCTGTGCTCCCCCCACACAGCCAGCACTGTCATTGCTCCCCGCACAGCCAGAACTGTCAGTGCTCCCAGCACACAGCCAGCACTGTCAGTGCTCCCCCACACAGCCAGCACTGTCAGTGCTCCCCACACAGCCAGCACTGTCAGTGCTCCCCCACACAGCCAGCACTGTCAGTGCCCCACCACACAGCCAGCACTGTCAGTGCTCCTCCACACAGCCAGCACTGTCAGTGCTCCCACCAAACAGCCAGCACTGTCAGTGCTGCCACACACACCCAGCACTGTCAGTGCTCCCCCACACAGCCAGCACTGTCAGTGCTCCCCCCACACAGCCAGCACTGTCAGTGCTCCCCGCACACAGCCAGCACTGTCATTGCTCCCACACACAGCCAGCACTGTCAGTGCTCCCACCAAACAGCCAGCACTGTCAGTGCTCCCCCACACAGCCAGCACTGTCAGTGACCCCCCACACAGCCAGCACTGTCAGTTCTCCCCCCACACAGCCAGCACTGTCAGTGCTCCCACCACACAGCCAGCACTGTCAGTGCTCCCCCCACACAGCCAGCACTGTCAGTGCTCCCCACACAGCCAGCACTGTCAGTGCTCTCCCACACAGCCAGCACTGTCAGTGACCCCCCACACAGCCAGCACTGTCAGTGCTCCCCCACACAGCCAGCACTGTCAGTGCTCCCCCACACAGCCAGCACTGTCAATGCTCCCACCACACAGCCAGCACTGTCAGTGCTCCCCCAGACAGCTAGCACTGTCATTGCTTCCACCACACACAGCCAGCACTGTCAATGCTCCCACCACACAGCCAGCACTGTCAGTGCTCCCCACACAGCCAGCACTGTCAGTGCTCCCCCACAGACAGCACTGTCAGTGCTCCCACCATACAGCCAGCACTGTCAGTGCTCCCACCACACATCCAGCACTGTCAGAGCTCCCACCACACAGCCAGCACTGTCAGTGCTCCCCCACACAGCCAGCACTGTCAGTGCTCCCCCACAGACAGCACTGTCTGTGCTCCCACCACACAGCCAGCACTGTCAGTGCTCCCACCACACAGCCAGCACTGTCAGTGCTTCCCCCGCACAGCCAGCACTGTCAGTGCTCCCCCACACAGCCAGCACTGTCAGTGCTCCCCCACACAGCCAGCACTGTCAGTGCTCCCCCAAAACAGCCAGCCCTGTCAGTGCTCCCCACACACAGCCAGCACTGTCAGTGCACACCCCACACAGCCAGCAATGTCAGTGCTCCCTCCACACAGCCAGCACTGTCAGTGCTCCCCCACACAGCCAGCACTGTCAGTGCTCCCCCCACACAGCCAGCACTGTCTGTGCTCCCCCCACACAGCCAGCACTGTCAGTGCTCCCCCACACAGCCGGCACTGTCTGTGCTCCCCCCACACAGCCAGCACTGTCAGTGCTCCCCCACACAGCCAGCACTGTCAGTGCTTCCCCGCACAGCCAGCACCTCAGTGCTCCCCCACACAGCCAGAACTGTCAGTGCTCCCACCACACAGACAGCACTGTCAGTGCTCCCCACACAGCCAGCACTGTCAGTGCTCCCCACACAGCCAGAACTGTCAGTGCTCCCCCACACAGCCAGCACTGTCACTGCTCCGCCACACATCCAACACTGTCAGTGCTCCCCCACACAGCCAGCACTGTCAGTGCTCCCCCCACACAGCCAGCACTGCCAGTGGTCCCACCACACCGCCAGTACTGTCAGTGCTCCCACCACACAGCCAGCACTGTCAGTGCTCCCACCACACAGCCAGCACTGTCAGTGCTCCCCCACACAGCCAGCACTGTCGGTGCTCCCCCCACACAGCCAGCACTGTCAGTGCTCCATCACACAGCCTGCACTGTCAGTGATCCCCCATACAGCCAGCACTGTCTGTGCTCCCACACTCAGCCAGCACTGTCAGTGCTCCCACCACACAGCCAGCACTGTCAGTGACCCCCCACACAGCCAGCACTGTCAGTGCTCCCCCCACACAGCCAGCAGTGTCAGTGCTCTCCCACACAGTCAGCACTGTCAGTGACCCCCCACACAACCAGCACTGTCAGTGCTCCCCCCACACAGCCAGCACTGTCAGTGCTCCCCCACACAGCCAGCACTGTCAATGCTCCCACCACACAGCCAGCACTGTCTGTGCTCCCCACACACAGCCAGCACTGTCAGTGCTCCCCACACACAGGCAGCACTGTCAGTCCTCCCCACACAGCCAGCACTGTCAGTGCTCCCCCACACAGCCAGCACTGTCAGTGCCCCACCACACAGCCAGCACTGTCAGTGCTCCTCCACACAGCCAGCACTGTCAGTGCTCCCACCAAACAGCCAGCACTGTCAGTGCTGCCACACACACCCAGCACTGTCAGTGCTCCCCCCACACAGCCAGCACTGTCAGTGCTCCCCCCACACAGCCAGCACTGTCAGTGCTCCCCGCACACAGCCAGCACTGTCAGTGCTCCCACACACAGCCAGCACTGTCAGTGCTCCCACCAAACAGCCAGCACTGTCAGTGCTCCCCCACACAGCCAGCACTGTCAGTGACCCCCCACACAGCCAGCACTGTCAGTTCTCCCCCCACACAGCCAGCACTGTCAGTGCTCCCACCACACAGCCAGCACTGTCAGTGCTCCCCCCACACAGCCAGCACTGTCAGTGCTCCCCACACAGCCAGCACTGTCAGTGCTCTCCCACACAGCCAGCACTGTCAGTGACCCCCCACACAGCCAGCACTGTCAGTGCTCCCCCACACAGCCAGCACTGTCAGTGCTCCCCCACACAGCCAGCACTGTCAATGCTCCCACCACACAGCCAGCACTGTCAGTGCTCCCCCAGACAGCTAGCACTGTCATTGCTTCCACCACACACAGCCAGCACTGTCAATGCTCCCACCACACAGCCAGCACTGTCAGTGCTCCCCACACAGCCAGCACTGTCAGTGCTCCCCCACAGACAGCACTGTCAGTGCTCCCACCATACAGCCAGCACTGTCAGTGCTCCCACCACACATCCAGCACTGTCAGAGCTCCCACCACACAGCCAGCACTGTCAGTGCTCCCCCACACAGCCAGCACTGTCAGTGCTCCCCCACAGACAGCACTGTCTGTGCTCCCACCACACAGCCAGCACTGTCAGTGCTCCCACCACACAGCCAGCACTGTCAGTGCTTCCCCCGCACAGCCAGCACTGTCAGTGCTCCCCCACACAGCCAGCACTGTCAGTGCTCCCCCACACAGCCAGCACTGTCAGTGCTCCCCCACACAGCCAGCACTGTCAATGCTCCCACCACACAGCCAGCACTGTCTGTGCTCCCCACACACAGCCAGCACTGTCAGTGCTCCCCACACACAGGCAGCACTGTCAGTCCTCCCCACACAGCCAGTACTGTCAGTGCTCCCCCACACAGCCAGCACTGTCAGTGCCCCACCACACAGCCAGCACTGTCAGTGCTCCTCCACACAGCCAGCACTGTCAGTGCTCCCACCAAACAGCCAGCACTGTCAGTGCTGCCACACACACCCAGCACTGTCAGTGCTCCCCCCACACAGCCAGCACTGTCAGTGCTCCCCCCACACAGCCAGCGCTGTCAGTGCTCCCCGCACACAGCCAGCACTGTCAGTGCTCCCACACACAGCCAGCACTGTCAGTGCTCCCACCAAACAGCCAGCACTGTCAGTGCTCCCCCACACAGCCAGCACTGTCAGTGACCCCCCACACAGCCAGCACTGTCAGTTCTCCCCCCACACAGCCAGCACTGTCAGTGCTCCCACCACACAGCCAGCACTGTCAGTGCTCCCCCCACACAGCCAGCACTGTCAGTGCTCCCCACACAGCCAGCACTGTCAGTGCTCTCCCACACAGCCAGCACTGTCAGTGACCCCCCACACAGCCAGCACTGTCAGTGCTCCCCCACTCAGCCAGCACTGTCAGTGCTCCCCCACACAGCCAGCACTGTCAATGCTCCCACCACACAGCCAGCACTGTCAGTGCTCCCCCAGACAGCTAGCACTGTCATTGCTTCCACCACACACAGCCAGCACTGTCAATGCTCCCACCACACAGCCAGCACTGTCAGTGCTCCCCACACAGCCAGCACTGTCAGTGCTCCCCCACAGACAGCACTGTCAGTGCTCCCACCATACAGCCAGCACTGTCAGTGCTCCCACCACACATCCAGCACTGTCAGAGCTCCCACCACACAGCCAGCACTGTCAGTGCTCCCCCACACAGCCAGCACTGTCAGTGCTCCCCCACAGACAGCACTGTCTGTGCTCCCACCACACAGCCAGCACTGTCAGTGCTCCCACCACACAGCCAGCACTGTCAGTGCTTCCCCCGCACAGCCAGCACTGTCAGTGCTCCCCCACACAGCCAGCACTGTCAGTGCTCCCCCACACAGCCAGCACTGTCAGTGCTCCCCCAAAACAGCCAGCCCTGTCAGTGCTCCCCACACACAGCCAGCACTGTCAGTGCACACCCCACACAGCCAGCACTGTCAGTGCTCCCTCCACACAGCCAGCACTGTCAGTGCTCCCCCACACAGCCAGCACTGTCAGTGCTCCCCCACACAGCCAGCACTGTCTGTGCTCCCCCCACACAGCCAGCACTGTCAGTGCTCCCCCACACAGCCGGCACTGTCTGTGCTCCCCCCACACAGCCAGCACTGTCAGTGCTCCCCCACACAGCCAGCACTGTCAGTGCTTCCCCGCACAGCCAGCACCTCAGTGCTCCCCCACACAGCCAGAACTGTCAGTGCTCCCACCACACAGACAGCACTGTCAGTGCTCCCCCACACAGCCAGCACTGTCAGTGCTCCCCACACAGCCAGAACTGTCAGTGCTCCCCCACACAGCCAGCACTGTCACTGCTCCGCCACACATCCAACACTGTCAGTGCTCCCCCACACAGCCAGCACTGTCAGTGCTCCCCCCACACAGCCAGCACTGCCAGTGGTCCCACCACACCGCCAGTACTGTCAGTGCTCCCACCACACAGCCAGCACTGTCAGTGCTCCCACCACACAGCCAGCACTGTCAGTGCTCCCCCACACAGCCAGCACTGTCGGTGCTCCCCCCACACAGCCAGCACTGTCAGTGCTCCATCACACAGCCTGCACTGTCAGTGATCCCCCATACAGCCAGCACTGTCTGTGCTCCCACACTCAGCCAGCACTGTCAGTGCTCCCACCACACAGCCAGCACTGTCAGTGACCCCCCACACAGCCAGCACTGTCAGTGCTCCCCCCACACAGCCAGCAGTGTCAGTGCTCTCCCACACAGTCAGCACTGTCAGTGACCCCCCACACAACCAGCACTGTCAGTGCTCCCCCCACACAGCCAGCACTGTCAGTGCTCCCCCACACAGCCAGCACTGTCAATGCTCCCACCACACAGCCAGCACTGTCTGTGCTCCCCACACACAGCCAGCACTGTCAGTGCTCCCCACACACAGGCAGCACTGTCAGTCCTCCCCCACACTGCCAGCACTGTCAGTGCTCTCCCACACAGCCAGCACTGTCAGTGCTCTCACACACAGCCAGCACTGTCAGTGACCCCCCACACAGCCAGCACTGTCAGTACTCCCCCCACACAGCCAGCAATGTCAGTGCTCCCCCCACACAGCCAGCACTGTCAGAGCTCCCCCACACAGCCAGCACTGTCAGTGCTCCCACCGCACAGCCAGCACTGACAGTGCTCCCACCACTTTCAGTGCCCCCACCACACAGCCAGCACTGTCAGTGCTCCCACCACACAGCCAGCACTGTCAGTGCTCCCCCCACACAGCCAGCACTGTCAGTGCTCCCTCCACACAGCCAGCACTGTCAGAGCTCCCTCCCACACAGCCAGCACTGTCAATGCTCCCCCGCACAGCCAGCACTGTCAGTGCTCCCCCGCATACAGACAGCACTGTCAGTGCTCCCCACACACCCAGCACTGTCCGTGCTCCCAACGCACAGACAGCACTGTCAGTGCTCCCCACACAGCCAGCACTGTCCGTGCTCCCAACGCACAGCCAGCACTGTCAGTGCTCCCCCACACAGCCAGCACTGTCAGTGCTCCCACCACACCGCCAGCACTGTCAGTGCTCCCACCACACCGCCAGCACTGTCTGTGCTCCCCCCACACAGCCAGCACTGTCAGTACTCCCCGCACAGCCAGTACTGTCAGTGCTCCCAGCACACAGCTAGCACTGTCAGGGCTCTCCCACACAGCCAGCACTGTCAGTGCTCCCCCCCACAGCCAGCACTGTCAGTGCTCCCACCACACAGCCAGCACTGTCAGTGCTCCCACCACACAGCCAGCACTGTCAGTGCTCCCCCACACAGCCAGCACTGTCAGTGCTCCCCCACAGACAGCACTGTCAGTGCTCCCACCACACAGCCAGCACTGTCACTGCTCCGCCACACATCTAACACTGTCAGTGCTCCCCCACACAGCCAGCACTGTCAGTGCTCCCCCCACACAGCCAGCACTGTCTGTGCTCCCCCCACACAGCCAGCACTGTCAGTGCTCCCCCACACAGCCAGCACTGTCAGTGCTCCCCCACAGACAGCACTGTCAGTGCTCCCCCACACAGCCAGCACTGTCACTGCTCCGCCACACATCCAACACTGTCAGTGCTCCCCCCACACAGCCAGCACTGCCAGTGGTCCCACCACACCGCCAGTACTGTCAGTGCTCCCACCACACAGCCAGCACTGTCAGTGCACCCACCACACAGCCAGCATTGTCAGTGCTCCCCCACACAGCCAGCACTGTCGGTGCTCCCCCCACACAGCCAGCACTGTCAGTGCTCCATCACACAGTTTGCACTGTCAGTGATCCCCCATACAGCCAGCACTGTCTGTGCTCCCACACACAGCCAGCACTGTCAGTGCTCCCACCACACAGCCAGCACTGTCAGTGACCCCCCACACAGCCAGCACTGTCAGTGCTCCCCCCACACAGCCAGCAGTGTCAGTGCTCTCCCACACAGTCAGCACTGTCAGTGACCCCCCACACAACCAGCACTGTCAGTGCTCCCCCCACACAGCCAGCACTGTCAGTGCTCCCCCACACAGCCAGCACTGTCAATGCTCCCACCACACAGCCAGCACTGTCTGTGCTCCCCACACACAGCCAGCACTGTCAGTGCTCCCCACACACAGGCAGCACTGTCAGTCCTCCCCCACACAGCCAGCACTGTCAGTGCTCTCCCACACAGCCAGCAAAATCAGTGCTCTCACACACAGCCAGCACTGTCAGTGACCCCCCCACACAGCCAGCACTGTCAGAGCTCCCACCACACAGCCAGCACTGTCAGTGCTCCCACCGCACAGCCAGCACTGACAGTGCTCCCACCACTGTCAGTGCCCCCACCACACAGCCAGCACTGTCAGTGCTCCCACCACACAGCCAGCACTGTCAGTGCACCCCCACACAGCCAGCACTGTCAGTGCCCCCCCCCACACAGCCAGCACTGTCAGTGCTCCCCCCACACAGCCAGCACTGTCAGTGCTCCCTCCACACAGCCAGCACTGTCAGTGCTCCCTCCCACACAGCCAGCACTGTCAGTGCTCCCCCGCACAGCCAGCACTGTCAGTGCTCCCCCGCATACAGACAGCACTGTCAGTGCTCCACACACACCCAGCACTGTCCGTGCTCCCAACGCACAGACATCACTGTCAGTGCTCCCCACACAGCCAGCACTGTCCGTGCTCCCAACGCACAGCCAGCACTGTCAGGGCTCCCCCACACTGCCAGCACTGTCAGTGCTCCCACCACACCGCCAGCACTGTCTGCTCCCACCACACCGCCAGCACTGTCTGGGCTCCCCCCACACAGCCAGCACTGTCAGTACTCCCCACACAGCCAGTACTGTCAGTGCTCCCAGCACACAGCCAGCACTGGCAGGGCTCCCCACACAGCCAGCACTGTCAGTGCTCCCCCACACAGCCAGCACTGTCAGTGCTCCCCCCACACAGCCAGCAATGTCAGTGCTCCCACCACACAGCCAGCACTGTCAGTGCTCCCACCACACAGCCAGCACTGTCAGTGCTCCCACCACACAGCCAGCACTGTCAGTGCTCCCCCACACAGCCAGCACTGTCAGTGCTCCCCCACAGACAGCACTGTCAGTGCTCCCACCACACAGCCAGCAGTGTCAGTGCTCCCACCACACAGCCAGCACTGTCAGTGCATCCCCCACACAGCCAGCACTGTCAGTGCTCCCCCACACAGCCAGCACTGTCAGTGCTCCCCCACACAGCCAGCACTGTCAGTGCTCCCCCCACACAGCCAGCCCTGTCAGTGCTCCCCACACACAGCCAGCACTGTCAGTGCTCACCCCACACAACCAGCACTGTCAGTGCTCCCTCCACACAGCCAGCACTGTCAGTGCTCCCCCACACAGCCAGCACTGTCAGTGCTCCCCCCACACAGCCAGCACTGTCTGTGCTCCCCTCACACAGCCAGCACAGTCAGTGCTCCCCCGCACAGCCGGCACTGTCTGTGCTCCCCCAACACAGCCAGCACTGTCAGTGCTCCCCCGCATACAGACAGCACTGTCAGTGCTCCACACACACCCAGCACTGTCCGTGCTCCCAACGCACAGACATCACTGTCAGTGCTCCCCACACAGCCAGCACTGTCCGTGCTCCCAACGCACAGCCAGCACTGTCAGTGCTCCCACCACACCGCCAGCACTGTCTGTGCTCCCCCCACACAGCCAGCACTGTCAGTACTCCCCGCACAGCCAGTACTGTCAGTGCTCCCAGCACACAGCCAGCACTGGCAGGGCTCCCCACACAGCCAGCACTGTCAGTGCTCCCCCACACAGCCAGCACTGTCAGTGCTCCCCCCACACAGCCAGCAATGTCAGTGCTCCCACCACACAGCCAGCACTGTCAGTGCTCCCACCACACAGCCAGCACTGTCAGTGCTCCCACCACACAGCCAGCACTGTCAGTGCTCCCCCACACAGCCAGCACTGTCAGTGCTCCCCCACAGACAGCACTGTCAGTGCTCCCCCACACAGCCAGCACTGTCAGTGCTCCCCCACAGACAGCACTGTCAGTGCTCCCCCCTCACAGCCAGCAATGTCAGTGCTCCCACCACACAGCCAGCAGTGTCAGTGCTCCCACCACACAGCCAGCACTGTCAGTGCATCCCCCACACAGCCAGCACTGTCAGTGCTCCCCCACACAGCCAGCACTGTCAGTGCTCCCCACACAGCCAGCTCTGTCAGTGCTCCCCCACACAGCCAGCACTGTCAGTGCTCCCCCACACAGCCAGCACTGTCAGTGCTCCCCTCACACAGCCAGCCCTGTCAGTGCTCCCCACACACAGAAAGCACTGTCACTGCTCACCCAACACAACCAGCACTGTCAGTGCTCCCTCCACACAGCCAGCACTGTCAGTGCTCCCCCCACACAGCCAGCACTGTCAGTGCTCCCCCCACACAGCCAGCACTGTCTGTGCTCCCCTCACACAGCCAGCACAGTCAGTGCTCCCCCGCACAGCCGGCACTGTCTGTGCTCCCCCAACACAGCCAGCACTGTCAGTGCTCCCCCGCATACAGACAGCACTGTCAGTGCTCCACACACACCCAGCACTGTCCGTGCTCCCAACGCACAGACATCACTGTCAGTGCTCCCCACACAGCCAGCACTGTCCGTGCTCCCAACGCACAGCCAGCACTGTCAGGGCTCCCCCACACAGCCAGCACTGTCAGTGCTCCCACCACACCGCCAGCACTGTCAGTGCTCCCACCACACCGCCAGCACTGTCTGTGCTCCCCCCACACAGCCAGCACTGTCAGTACTCCCCGCACAGCCAGTACTGTCAGTGCTCCCAGCACACAGCCAGCACTGGCAGGGCTCCCCACACAGCCAGCACTGTCAGTGCTCCCCCACACAGCCAGCACTGTCAGTGCTCCCCCCACACAGCCAGCAATGTCAGTGCTCCCACCACACAGCCAGCACTGTCAGTGCTCCCACCACACAGCCAGCACTGTCAGTGCTCCCACCACACAGCCAGCACTGTCAGTGCTCCCCCACACAGCCAGCACTGTCAGTGCTCCCCCACAGACAGCACTGTCAGTGCTCCCACCACACAGCCAGCAGTGTCAGTGCTCCCACCACACAGCCAGCACTGTCAGTGCATCCCCCACACAGCCAGCACTGTCAGTGCTCCCCCACACAGCCAGCACTGTCAGTGCTCCCCACACAGCCAGCACTGTCAGTGCTCCCCCACACAGCCAGCACTGTCAGTGCTCCCCACACAGCCAGCACTGTCAGTGCTCCCCCCACACAGCCAGCCCTGTCAGTGCTCCCCACACACAGCCAGCACTGTCAGTGCTCACCCCACACAACCAGCACTGTCAGTGCTCCCTCCACACAGCCAGCACTGTCAGTGCTCCCCCACACAGCCAGCACTGTCAGTGCTGCCCCCACACAGCCAGCACTGTCTGTGCTCCCCTCACACAGCCAGCACAGTCAGTGCTCCCCCGCACAGCCGGCACTGTCTGTGCTCCCCCAACACAGCCAGCACTGTCAGTGCTCCTCCACACAGCCAGAACTGTCAGTGCTCCCACCACACAGCCAGCACTGGCACTGCTCCGCCACACATCCAGCACTGTCAGTGCTCCACCACACAGCCAGCACTGTCAGTGCTCCCCCCACACAGCCAGCACTGTCAGTGCTCCCACCACACAGCCAGCACTGTCAGTGCTACCCCACACAGCCAGCACTGTCGGTGCTCCCCCCACACAGCCAGCAATGTCAGTGCTCCATCACACAGCCTGCACTGTCAGTGATCCCCCATACAGCAAGCACTGTCAGTGCTCCCACACACAGCCAACACTGTCAGAGCTCCCACCACACAGCCAGCACTGTCAGTGACCCCCCATAAAGCCAGCACTGTCAGTGCTCTCCCACACAGCCAGCACTGTCAGTGCTCTCCCACACAGTCAGCACTGTCAGTGACCCACCACACAGCCAGCACTGTCAGTGCTCCCACCACACAGCCAGCACTGTCAGTGCTCCCACCACACAGCCAGCACTGTCAGTGCTCCCCCACACAGCCAGCACTGTCAGTGCTCCCCCACAGACAGCACTGTCAGTGCTCCCACCACACAGCCAGCAGTGTCAGTGCTCCCACCACACAGCCAGCACTGTCAGTGCATCCCCCACACAGCCAGCACTGTCAGTGCTCCCCCACACAGCCAGCACTGTCAGTGCTCCCCACACAGCCAGCACTGTCAGTGCTCCCCCACACAGCCAGCACTGTCAGTGCTCCCCCACACAGCCAGCACTGTCAGTGCTCCCCCCACACAGCCAGCCCTGTCAGTGCTCCCCACACACAGCCAGCACTGTCAGTGCTCACCCCACACAACCAGCACTGTCAGTGCTCCCTCCACACAGCCAGCACTGTCAGTGCTCCCCCCACACAGCCAGCACTGTCAGTGCTCCCCCCACACAGCCAGCACTGTCTGTGCTCCCCTCACACAGCCAGCACAGTCAGTGCTCCCCCGCACAGCCGGCACTGTCTGTGCTCCCCCAACACAGCCAGCACTGTCAGTGCTCCCCCGCATACAGGCAGCACTGTCAGTGCTCCACACACACCCAGCACTGTCCGTGCTCCCAACGCACAGACATCACTGTCAGTGCTCCCCACACAGCCAGCACTGTCCGTGCTCCCAACGCACAGCCAGCACTGTCAGGGCTCCCCCACACAGCCAGCACTGTCAGTGCTCCCACCACACCGCCAGCACTGTCAGTGCTCCCACCACACCGCCAGCACTGTCTGTGCTCCCCCCACACAGCCAGCACTGTCAGTACTCCCCGCACAGCCAGTACTGTCAGTGCTCCCAGCACACAGCCAGCACTGGCAGGGCTCCCCACACAGCCAGCACTGTCAGTGCTCCCCCACACAGCCAGCACTGTCAGTGCTCCCCCCACACAGCCAGCAATGTCAGTGCTCCCACCACACAGCCAGCACTGTCAGTGCTCCCACCACACAGCCAGCACTGTCAGTGCTCCCACCACACAGCCAGCACTGTCAGTGCTCCCCCACACAGCCAGCACTGTCAGTGCTCCCCCACAGACAGCACTGTCAGTGCTCCCACCACACAGCCAGCAGTGTCAGTGCTCCCACCACACAGCCAGCACTGTCAGTGCATCCCCCACACAGCCAGCACTGTCAGTGCTCCCCCACACAGCCAGCACTGTCAGTGCTCCCCACACAGCCAGCACTGTCAGTGCTCCCCCACACAGCCAGCACTGTCAGTGCTCCCCCACACAGCCAGCACTGTCAGTGCTCCCCCCACACAGCCAGCCCTGTCAGTGCTCCCCACACACAGCCAGCACTGTCAGTGCTCACCCCACACAACCAGCACTGTCAGTGCTCCCTCCACACAGCCAGCACTGTCAGTGCTCCCCCACACAGCCAGCACTGTCAGTGCTCCCCCCACACAGCCAGCACTGTCTGTGCTCCCCTCACACAGCCAGCACAGTCAGTGCTCCCCCGCACAGCCGGCACTGTCTGTGCTCCCCCAACACAGCCAGCACTGTCAGTGCTCCTCCACACAGCCAGAACTGTCAGTGCTCCCACCACACAGCCAGCACTGGCACTGCTCCGCCACACATCCAGCACTGTCAGTGCTCCACCACACAGCCAGCACTGTCAGTGCTCCCCCCACACAGCCAGCACTGTCAGTGCTCCCACCACACAGCCAGCACTGTCAGTGCTACCCCACACAGCCAGCACTGTCGGTGCTCCCCCCACACAGCCAGCAATGTCAGTGCTCCATCACACAGCCTGCACTGTCAGTGATCCCCCATACAGCACGCACTGTCAGTGCTCCCACACACAGCCAACACTGTCAGAGCTCCCACCACACAGCCAGCACTGTCAGTGACCCCCCATAAAGCCAGCACTGTCAGTGCTCTCCCACACAGCCAGCACTGTCAGTGCTCTCCCACACAGTCAGCACTGTCAGTGACCCACCACACAGCCAGCACTGTCAGTGCTCCCACCACACAGCCAGCACTGTCAGTGCTCCCACCACACAGCCAGCACTGTCAGTGCTCCCCCACACAGCCAGCACTGTCAGTGCTCCCCCACAGACAGCACTGTCAGTGCTCCCACCACACAGCCAGCAGTGTCAGTGCTCCCACCACACAGCCAGCACTGTCAGTGCATCCCCCACACAGCCAGCACTGTCAGTGCTCCCCCACACAGCCAGCACTGTCAGTGCTCCCCACACAGCCAGCACTGTCAGTGCTCACCCCACACAACCAGCACTGTCAGTGCTCCCTCCACACAGCCAGCACTGTCAGTGCTCCCCCCACACAGCCAGCACTGTCTGTGCTCCCCTCACACAGCCAGCACAGTCAGTTTTCCCCCGCACAGCCGGCACTGTCTGTGCTCCCCCAACACAGCCAGCACTGTCAGTGCTCCCCCGCATACAGACAGCACTGTCAGTGCTCCACACACACCCAGCACTGTCCGTGCTCCCAACGCACAGACATCACTGTCAGTGCTCCCCACACAGCCAGCACTGTCCGTGCTCCCAACGCACAGCCAGCACTGTCAGGGCTCCCCCACACAGCCAGCACTGTCAGTGCTCCCACCACACCGCCAGCACTGTCAGTGCTCCCACCACACCGCCAGCACTGTCTGTGCTCCCCCCACACAGCCAGCACTGTCAGTACTCCCCGCACAGCCAGTACTGTCAGTGCTCCCAGCACACAGCCAGCACTGGCAGGGCTCCCCACACAGCCAGCACTGTCAGTGCTCCCCCACACAGCCAGCACTGTCAGTGCTCCCCCCACACAGCCAGCAATGTCAGTGCTCCCACCACACAGCCAGCACTGTCAGTGCTCCCACCACAAAGCCAGCACTGTCAGTGCTCCCACCACACAGCCAGCACTGTCAGTGCTCCCACCACACAGCCAGCACTGTCAGTGCCCCCCCCCCCACACATAGCCAGCACTGTCAGTGCTCCCCCCACACAGCCAGCACTGTCAGTGCTCCCCCACACAGCCAGCACAGTCAGTGCGCCCCCCCACACAGCCAGCACTGTCAGTGCTCCCCTGCACAGCCAGCACTGTCAGTGCTCCCCCGCACACAGACAGCACTGTCAGTGCTCACCACACACCCAGCACTGTCAGTGCTCCCCCCACACAGACAGCACTGTCAGTGCTCCCCACACAGCCAGCACTGTCCGTGCTCCCAACGCACAGCCAGCACTGTCAGTGCTCCCCCACACAGCCAGCACTGTCAGTGCTCCCACCACACCGCCAGCACTGTCAGTGCTCCCACCACACCGCCAGCACTGTCTGTGCTCCCCCCACACAGCCAGCACTGTCATTGCTCCCCGCACAGCCAGAACTGTCAGTGCTCCCAGCACACAGCCAGCACTGTCAGTGCTCACCCACACAGCCAGCACTGTCAGTGCTCCCCACACAGCCAGCACTGTCAGTGCTCCCCCACACAGCCAGCACTGTCAGTGCTCCCCCACACAGCCAGCACTGTCAGTGCTCCCCCACACAGCCAGCACTGTCAGTGCTCCCACCAAACAGCCAGCACTGTCAGTGCTCCCACACACAGCCAGCACTGTCAGTGCTCCCCCCACACAGCCAGCACTGTCAGTGCTCCCCCCACACAGCCAGCACTGTCAGTGCTCCCCGCACACAGCCAGCACTGTCAGTGCTCCCACACACAGCCAGCACTGTCAGTGCTCCCACCAAACAGCCAGCACTGTCAGTGCTCCCCCACACAGCCAGCACTGTCAGTGACCCCCCACACAGCCAGCACTGTCAGTGCTCCCCCCACACAGCCAGCACTGTCAGTGCTCCCACCACACAGACAGCACTGTCAGTGCTCCCCCCACACAGCCAGCACTGTCAGTGCTCCCACACACAGCCATCACTCTCAGTGCTCCCCCACACAGCCAGCACTGCCAGTGGTCCCACCAAACAGCCAGCACTGTCAGTGCTCCCCCCACACAGCCAGCACTGTCAGTGCTCCCCCATACAGCCAGCACTGTCAGTGCTCCCACACACAGCCAGCACTGTCAGTGCTCCCACCAAACAGCCAGCACTGTCAGTGCTCCCCCACACAGCCAGCACTGTCAGTGACCCCCCACACAGCCAGCACTGTCAGTGCTCGCCCCACACAGCCAGCACTGTCAGTGCTCCCACCACACAGCCAGCACTGTCAGTGCTCCCCCCACACAGCCAGCACTCAGTGCTCCCCACACAGCCAGCACTGTCAGTGCTCTCCCACACAGCCAGCACTGTCAGTGACCCCCCACAGAGCCAGCACTGTCAATGCTCCCACCACACAGCCAGCACTGTCAGTGCCCCCCCCAGACAGCTTGCACTGTCAGTGCTTCCACCACACACAGCCAGCACTGTCAATGCTCCCACCACACAGCCAGCACTGTCAGTGCTCCCCCAAACAGCCAGCACTGTCAGTGCTCCCCACAGACAGCCCTGTCAGTGCTCCCACCACACAGCCAGCACTGTCAGTGCTCCCACCACACAGCCAGCACTGTCAGTGCTCCCACCACACAGCCAGCACTGTCAGTGCTCCCCCACACAGCCAGCACTGTCAGTGCTCCCCCACAGACAGCACTGTCAGTGCTCACACCACACAGCCAGCACTGTCAGTGCTCCCACCACACAGCCAGCACTGTCAGTGCTTCCCCCACACAGCCAGCACTGTCAGTGCTCCCCCACACAGCCAGCACTGTCAGTGCTCCCCCACACAGCCAGCACTGTCAGTGCTCCCCCCACACAGCTAGCCCTGTCAGTGCTCCCCACACACAGCCAGCACTGTCAGTGCTCACCCCACACAGCCAGCACTGTCAGTGCTCCCCCCACACAGCCAGCACTGTCAGTGCTCCCCCCACACAGCCAGCACTGTCAGTGCTCCCCCCACACAGCCAGCAGTGTCAGTGCTCCCACCACACAGCCAGCAATGTCAGTGGTCCCACCACACAGCCAGCACTGTCAGTGCTCCCCCCACACAGCCAGCACTGTCAGTGCTCCCCCCACACAGCCAGCACTGTCAGTGCTCCCACCACACAGCCAGCACTGTCAGTGCTCCCTCCACACAGCCAGCACTGTCAGTGCTCCCCCACACAGCCAGCACTGTCAGTGCTCCCACCACACAGCCAGCACTGTCAGTGCTCCCCCCACACAGCCAGCTCTGTCAGTGCTCCCCACACAGCCAGCACTGTCAGTGCTCCCCCACACAGCCAGCACTGTCAGTGCTCCCCACAAAGCCAGCACTGTCAGTGCTCCCACCACACAGCCAGCACTGTCAGTGCTCCCCCCACACAGCCAGCACTGTCTGTGCTCCCCCCACACAGCCAGCAGTGTCAGTGCTCCCACCACACAGCCAGCACTATCAGTGTTCCCACCACACAGCCAGCACTGTCAGTGCTCCCCCCACACAGCCAGCACTGTCAGTGCTCCCCCCACACAGCCAGCACTGTCAGTGCTCCCACCACACAGCCAGCACTGTCAGTGCTCCCACCACACAGCCAGCACTGTCAGTGCTCCCCCACACAGCCAGCACTGTCAGTGCTCCCACCACACAGCCAGCACTGTCAGTGCTCCCCCCACACAGCCAGCTCTGTCAGTGCTCCCCACACAGCCAGCACTGTCAGTGCTCCCCCACACAGCCAGCACTGTCAGTGCTCCCCCACAAAGCCAGCACTGTCAGTGCTCCCACCACACAGCCAGCACTGTCAGTGCTCCCCCACACAGCCAGCACTGTCTGTGCTCCCCCCACACAGCCAGCACTGTCAGTGCTCCCACCACACAGCCAGCAGTGTCAGTGCTCCCCACACAGCCAGCACTGTCAGTGCTCCCCCCACACAGCCAGCACTGTCAGTGCTCCCCCACACAGCCAGCACTGTCAGTGCTCCCCACGCAGCCAGCACTCTCAGTGCTCCCACCACACAGCCAGCACTGTCAGTGCTCCCCCACACAGCCAGCACTGTTAGTGCTCCCCCACACAGCCAGCACTGTCAGTGCCCCCCCCCCCCACATAGCCAGCACTGTCAGTGCTCCCCCACACAGCCAGCACTGTCAGTGCTCCCCCCACACAGCCAGCACAGTCAGTGCTCCCCGCCACACAGCCAGCACTGTCAGTGCTCCCCTGCACAGCCAGCACTGTCAGTGCTCCCCCGCACACCGGCAGCACTGTCAGTGCTCACCACACACCCAGCACTGTCAGTGCTCCCCCACACAGACAGCACTGTCAGTGCTCCCCACACAGCCAGCACTGTCCGTGCTCCCAACGCACAGCCAGCACTGTCAGTGCTCCCCCACACAGCCAGCACTGTCAGTGCTCCCACCACACCGCCAGCACTGTCAGTGCTCCCACCACACCGCCAGCACTGTCTGTGCTCCCCCCACACAGCCAGCACTGTCATTGCTCCCCGCACAGCCAGAACTGTCAGTGCTCCCAGCACACAGCCAGCACTGTCAGTGCTCCCCCACACAGCCAGCACTGTCAGTGCTCCCCACACAGCCAGCACTGTCAGTGCTCCCCCACACAGCCAGCACTGTCAGTGCCCCACCACACAGCCAGCACTGTCAGTGCTCCTCCACACAGCCAGCACTGTCAGTGCTCCCACCAAACAGCCAGCACTGTCAGTGCTGCCACACACACCCAGCACTGTCAGTGCTCCCCCACACAGCCAGCACTGTCAGTGCTCCCCCCACACAGCCAGCACTGTCAGTGCTCCCCGCACACAGCCAGCACTGTCATTGCTCCCACACACAGCCAGCACTGTCAGTGCTCCCACCAAACAGCCAGCACTGTCAGTGCTCCCCCACACAGCCAGCACTGTCAGTGACCCCCCACACAGCCAGCACTGTCAGTTCTCCCCCCACACAGCCAGCACTGTCAGTGCTCCCTCCACACAGCCAGCACTGTCAGTGCTCCCCCCACACAGCCAGCACTGTCAGTGCTCCCCACACAGCCAGCACTGTCAGTGCTCTCCCACACAGCCAGCACTGTCAGTGACCCCCCACACAGCCAGCACTGTCAGTGCTCCCCCACACAGCCAGCACTGTCAGTGCTCCCCCACACAGCCAGCACTGTCAATGCTCCCACCACACAGCCAACACTGTCAGTGCTCCCCCAGACAGCTAGCACTGTCATTGCTTCCACCACACACAGCCAGCACTGTCAATGCTCCCACCACACAGCCAGCACTGTCAGTGCTCCCCACACAGCCAGCACTGTCAGTGCTCCCCCACAGACAGCACTGTCAGTGCTCCCACCATACAGCCAGCACTGTCAGTGCTCCCACCACACATCCAGCACTGTCAGAGCTCCCACCACACAGCCAGCACTGTCAGTGCTCCCCCACACAGCCAGCACTGTCAGTGCTCCCCCACAGACAGCACTGTCTGTGCTCCCACCACACAGCCAGCACTGTCAGTGCTCCCACCACACAGCCAGCACTGTCAGTGCTTCCCCCGCACAGCCAGCACTGTCAGTGCTCCCCCACACAGCCAGCACTGTCAGTGCTCCCCCACACAGCCAGCACTGTCAGTGCTCCCCCAAAACAGCCAGCCCTGTCAGTGCTCCCCACACACAGCCAGCACTGTCAGTGCACACCCCACACAGCCAGCACTGTCAGTGCTCCCTCCACACAGCCAGCACTGTCAGTGCTCCCCCACACAGCCAGCACTGTCAGTGCTCCCCCCACACAGCCAGCACTGTCTGTGCTCCCCCCACACAGCCAGCACTGTCAGTGCTCCCCCACACAGCCGGCACTGTCTGTGCTCCCCCCACACAGCCAGCACTGTCAGTGCTCCCCCACACAGCCAGCACTGTCAGTGCTTCCCCGCACAGCCAGCACCTCAGTGCTCCCCCACACAGCCAGAACTGTCAGTGCTCCCACCACACAGACAGCACTGTCAGTGCTCCCCCACACAGCCAGCACTGTCAGTGCTCCCCACACAGCCAGAACTGTCAGTGCTCCCCCACACAGCCAGCACTGTCACTGCTCCGCCACACATCCAACACTGTCAGTGCTCCCCCACACAGCCAGCACTGTCAGTGCTCCCCCCACACAGCCAGCACTGCCAGTGGTCCCACCACACCGCCGGTACTGTCAGTGCTCCCACCACACAGCCAGCACTGTCAGTGCTCCCACCACACAGCCAGCACTGTCAGTGCTCCCCCACACAGCCAGCACTGTCGGTGCTCCCCCCACACAGCCAGCACTGTCAGTGCTCCATCACACAGCCTGCACTGTCAGTGATCCCCCATACAGCCAGCACTGTCTGTGCTCCCACACTCAGCCAGCACTGTCAGTGCTCCCACCACACAGCCAGCACTGTCAGTGACCCCCCACACAGCCAGCACTGTCAGTGCTCCCCCCACACAGCCAGCAGTGTCAGTGCTCTCCCACACAGTCAGCACTCTCAGTGACCCCCCACACAACCAGCACTGTCAGTGCTCCCCCCACACAGCCAGCACTGTCAATGCTCCCACCACACAGCCAGCACTGTCTGTGCTCCCCACACACAGCCAGCACTGTCAGTGCTCCCCACACACAGGCAGCACTGTCAGTCCTCCCCACACAGCCAGCACTGTCAGTGCTCCCCCACACAGCCAGCACTGTCAGTGCCCCACCACACAGCCAGCACTGTCAGTGCTCCTCCACACAGCCAGCACTGTCAGTGCTCCCACCAAACAGCCAGCACTGTCAGTGCTGCCACACACACCCAGCACTGTCAGTGCTCCCCCCACACAGCCAGCACTGTCAGTGCTCCCCCCACACAGCCAGCACTGTCAGTGCTCCCTGCACACAGCCAGCACTGTCAGTGCTCCCACACACAGCCAGCACTGTCAGTGCTCCCACCAAACAGCCAGCACTGTCAGTGCTCCCCCACACAGCCAGCACTGTCAGTGACCCCCCACACAGCCAGCACTGTCAGTTCTCCCCCCACACAGCCAGCACTGTCAGTGCTCCCACCACACAGCCAGCACTGTCAGTGCTCCCCCCACACAGCCAGCACTGTCAGTGCTCCCCACACAGCCAGCACTGTCAGTGCTCTCCCACACAGCCAGCACTGTCAGTGACCCCCCACACAGCCAGCACTGTCAGTGCTCCCCCACACAGCCAGCACTGTCAGTGCTCCCCCACACAGCCAGCACTGTCAATGCTCCCACCACACAGCCAGCACTGTCAGTGCTCCCCCAGACAGCTAGCACTGTCATTGCTTCCACCACACACAGCCAGCACTGTCAATGCTCCCACCACACAGCCAGCACTGTCAGTGCTCCCCACACAGCCAGCACTGTCAGTGCTCCCCCACAGACAGCACTGTCAGTGCTCCCACCATACAGCCAGCACTGTCAGTGCTCCCACCACACATCCAGCACTGTCAGAGCTCCCACCACACAGCCAGCACTGTCAGTGCTCCCCCACACAGCCAGCACTGTCAGTGCTCCCCCACAGACTGCACTGTCTGTGCTCCCACCACACAGCCAGCACTGTCAGTGCTCCCACCACACAGCCAGCACTGTCAGTGCTTCCCCCGCACAGCCAGCACTGTCAGTGCTCCCCCACACAGTCAGCACTGTCAGTGCTCCCCCACACAGCCAGCACTGTCAGTGCTCCCCCACACAGCCAGCACTGTCAATGCTCCCACCACACAGCCAGCACTGTCTGTGCTCCCCACACACAGCCAGCACTGTCAGTGCTCCCCACACACAGGCAGCACTGTCAGTCCTCCCCACACAGCCAGCACTGTCAGTGCTCCCCCACACAGCCAGCACTGTCAGTGCCCCACCACACAGCCAGCACTGTCAGTGCTCCTCCACACAGCCAGCACTGTCAGGGCTCCCACCAAACAGCCAGCACTGTCAGTGCTGCCACACACACCCAGCACTGTCAGTGCTCCCCCCACACAGCCAGCACTGTCAGTGCTCCCCCCACACAGCCAGCACTGTCAGTGCTCCCCGCACACAGCCAGCACTGTCAGTGCTCCCACACACAGCCAGCACTGTCAGTGCTCCCACCAAACAGCCAACACTGTCAGTGCTCCCCCACACAGCCAGCACTGTCAGTGACCCCCCACACAGCCAGCACTGTCAGTTCTCCCCCCACACAGCCAGCACTGTCAGTGCTCCCACCACACAGCCAGCACTGTCAGTGCTCCCCCCACACAGCCAGCACTGTCAGTGCTCCCCACACAGCCAGCACTGTCAGTGCTCTCCCACACAGCCAGCACTGTCAGTGACCCCCCACACAGCCAGCACTGTCAGTGCTCCCCCACACAGCCAGCACTGTCAGTGCTCCCCCACACAGCCAGCACTGTCAATGCTCCCACCACACAGCCAGCACTGTCAGTGCTCCCCCAGACAGCTAGCACTGTCATTGCTTCCACCACACACAGCCAGCACTGTCAATGCTCCCACCACACAGCCAGCACTGTCAGTGCTCCCCACACAGCCAGCACTGTCAGTGCTCCCCCACAGACAGCACTGTCAGTGCTCCCACCATACAGCCAGCACTGTCAGTGCTCCCACCACACATCCAGCACTGTCAGAGCTCCCACCACACAGCCAGCACTGTCAGTGCTCCCCCACACAGCCAGCACTGTCAGTGCTCCCCCACAGACAGCACTGTCTGTGCTCCCACCACACAGCCAGCACTGTCAGTGCTCCCACCACACAGCCAGCACTGTCAGTGCTTCCCCCGCACAGCCAGCACTGTCAGTGCTCCCCCACACAGCCAGCACTGTCAGTGCTCCCCCACACAGCCAGCACTGTCAGTGCTCCCCCAAAACAGCCAGCCCTGTCAGTGCTCCCCACACACAGCCAGCACTGTCAGTGCACACCCCACACAGCCAGCACTGTCAGTGCTCCCTCCACACAGCCAGCACTGTCAGTGCTCCCCCACACAGCCAGCACTGTCAGTGCTCCCCCACACAGCCAGCACTGTCTGTGCTCCCCCCACACAGCCAGCACTGTCAGTGCTCCCCCACACAGCCGGCACTGTCTGTGCTCCCCCCACACAGCCAGCACTGTCAGTGCTCCCCCACACAGCCAGCACTGTCAGTGCTTCCCCGCACAGCCAGCACCTCAGTGCTCCCCCACACAGCCAGAACTGTCAGTGCTCCCACCACACAGACAGCACTGTCAGTGCTCCCCCACACAGCCAGCACTGTCAGTGCTCCCCACACAGCCAGAACTGTCAGTGCTCCCCCACACAGCCAGCACTGTCACTGCTCCGCCACACATCCAACACTGTCAGTGCTCCCCCACACAGCCAGCACTGTCAGTGCTCCCCCCACACAGCCAGCACTGCCAATGGTCCCACCACACCGCCAGTACTGTCAGTGCTCCCAACACACAGCCAGCACTGTCAGTGCTCCCACCACACAGCCAGCACTGTCAGTGCTCCCCCACACAGCCAGCACTGTCGGTGCTCCCCCCACACAGCCAGCACTGTCAGTGCTCCATCACACAGCCTGCACTGTCAGTGATCCCCCATACAGCCAGCACTGTCTGTGCTCCCACACTCAGCCAGCACTGTCAGTGCTCCCACCACACAGCCAGCACTGTCAGTGCTCCCCCCACACAGCCAGCACTGTCAGTGCTCCCCCCACACAGCCAGCAGTGTCAGTGCTCTCCCACACAGTCAGCACTGTCAGTGACCCCCCACACAACCAGCACTGTCAGTGCTCCCCCCACACAGCCAGCACTGTCAGTGCTCCCCCACACAGCCAGCACTGTCAATGCTCCCACCACACAGCCAGCACTGTCTGTGCTCCCCACACACAGCCAGCACTGTCAGTGCTCCCCACACACAGGCAGCACTGTCAGTCCTCCCCCACACAGCCAGCACTGTCAGTGCTCTCCCACACAGCCAGCACTGTCAGTGCTCTCACACACAGCCAGCACTGTCAGTGACCCCCCACACAGCCAGCACTGTCAGTACTCCCCCCACACAGCCAGCAATGTCAGTGCTCCCCCCACACAGCCAGCACTGTCAGAGCTCCCCCACACAGCCAGCACTGTCAGTGCTCCCACCGCACAGCCAGCACTGACAGTGCTCCCACCACTGTCAGTGCCCCCACCACACAGCCAGCAATGTCAGTGCTCCCCCCACACAGCCAGCACTGTCAGAGCTCCCCCACACAGCCAGCACTGTCAGTGCTCCCCCACACAGCCAGCACTGTCAGTGCTCCCACCACACAGCCAGCACTGTCAGTGCTCCCACCACACAGCCAGCACTGTCAGTGCTCCCCCACACAGCCAGCACTGTCAGTGCTCCCACCACACAGCCAGCACTGTCAGTGCTCCCCCCACACAGCCAGCTCTGTCAGTGCTCCCCACACAGCCAGCACTGTCAGTGCTCCCCCACACAGCCAGCACTGTCAGTGCTCCCCCACAAAGCCAGCACTGTCAGTGCTCCCACCACACAGCCAGCACTGTCAGTGCTCCCCCACACAGCCAGCACTGTCTGTGCTCCCCCCACACAGCCAGCACTGTCAGTGCTCCCACCACACAGCCAGCAGTGTCAGTGCTCCCCACACAGCCAGCACTGTCAGTGCTCCCCCCACACAGCCAGCACTGTCAGTGCTCCCCCACACAGCCAGCACTGTCAGTGCTCCCCACACAGCCAGCACTCTCAGTGCTCCCACCACACAGCCAGCACTGTCAGTGCTCCCCCACACAGCCAGCACTGTTAGTGCTCCCCCACACAGCCAGCACTGTCAGTGCCCCCCCCCCCACATAGCCAGCACTGTCAGTGCTCCCCCACACAGCCAGCACTGTCAGTGCTCCCCCCACACAGCCAGCACAGTCAGTGCTCCCCGCCACACAGCCAGCACTGTCAGTGCTCCCCTGCACAGCCAGCACTGTCAGTGCTCCCCCGCACACCGGCAGCACTGTCAGTGCTCACCACACACCCAGCACTGTCAGTGCTCCCCCACACAGACAGCACTGTCAGTGCTCCCCACACAGCCAGCACTGTCCGTGCTCCCAACGCACAGCCAGCACTGTCAGTGCTCCCCCACACAGCCAGCACTGTCAGTGCTCCCACCACACCGCCAGCACTGTCAGTGCTCCCACCACACCGCCAGCACTGTCTGTGCTCCCCCCACACAGCCAGCACTGTCATTGCTCCCCGCACAGCCAGAACTGTCAGTGCTCCCAGCACACAGCCAGCACTGTCAGTGCTCCCCCACACAGCCAGCACTGTCAGTGCTCCCCACACAGCCAGCACTGTCAGTGCTCCCCCACACAGCCAGCACTGTCAGTGCCCCACCACACAGCCAGCACTGTCAGTGCTCCTCCACACAGCCAGCACTGTCAGTGCTCCCACCAAACAGCCAGCACTGTCAGTGCTGCCACACACACCCAGCACTGTCAGTGCTCCCCCACACAGCCAGCACTGTCAGTGCTCCCCCCACACAGCCAGCACTGTCAGTGCTCCCCGCACACAGCCAGCACTGTCATTGCTCCCACACACAGCCAGCACTGTCAGTGCTCCCACCAAACAGCCAGCACTGTCAGTGCTCCCCCACACAGCCAGCACTGTCAGTGACCCCCCACACAGCCAGCACTGTCAGTTCTCCCCCCACACAGCCAGCACTGTCAGTGCTCCCTCCACACAGCCAGCACTGTCAGTGCTCCCCCCACACAGCCAGCACTGTCAGTGCTCCCCACACAGCCAGCACTGTCAGTGCTCTCCCACACAGCCAGCACTGTCAGTGACCCCCCACACAGCCAGCACTGTCAGTGCTCCCCCACACAGCCAGCACTGTCAGTGCTCCCCCACACAGCCAGCACTGTCAATGCTCCCACCACACAGCCAACACTGTCAGTGCTCCCCCAGACAGCTAGCACTGTCATTGCTTCCACCGCACACAGCCAGCACTGTCAATGCTCCCACCACACAGCCAGCACTGTCAGTGCTCCCCACACAGCCAGCACTGTCAGTGCTCCCCCACAGACAGCACTGTCAGTGCTCCCACCATACAGCCAGCACTGTCAGTGCTCCCACCACACATCCAGCACTGTCAGAGCTCCCACCACACAGCCAGCACTGTCAGTGCTCCCCCACACAGCCAGCACTGTCAGTGCTCCCCCACAGACAGCACTGTCTGTGCTCCCACCACACAGCCAGCACTGTCAGTGCTCCCACCACACAGCCAGCACTGTCAGTGCTTCCCCCGCACAGCCAGCACTGTCAGTGCTCCCCCACACAGCCAGCACTGTCAGTGCTCCCCCACACAGCCAGCACTGTCAGTGCTCCCCCAAAACAGCCAGCCCTGTCAGTGCTCCCCACACACAGCCAGCACTGTCAGTGCACACCCCACACAGCCAGCACTGTCAGTGCTCCCTCCACACAGCCAGCACTGTCAGTGCTCCCCCACACAGCCAGCACTGTCAGTGCTCCCCCCACACAGCCAGCACTGTCTGTGCTCCCCCCACACAGCCAGCACTGTCAGTGCTCCCCCACACAGCCGGCACTGTCTGTGCTCCCCCCACACAGCCAGCACTGTCAGTGCTCCCCCACACAGCCAGCACTGTCAGTGCTTCCCCGCACAGCCAGCACCTCAGTGCTCCCCCACACAGCCAGAACTGTCAGTGCTCCCACCACACAGACAGCACTGTCAGTGCTCCCCCACACAGCCAGCACTGTCAGTGCTCCCCACACAGCCAGAACTGTCAGTGCTCCCCCACACAGCCAGCACTGTCACTGCTCCGCCACACATCCAACACTGTCAGTGCTCCCCCACACAGCCAGCACTGTCAGTGCTCCCCCCACACAGCCAGCACTGCCAGTGGTCCCACCACACCGCCGGTACTGTCAGTGCTCCCACCACACAGCCAGCACTGTCAGTGCTCCCACCACACAGCCAGCACTGTCAGTGCTCCCCCACACAGCCAGCACTGTCGGTGCTCCCCCCACACAGCCAGCACTGTCAGTGCTCCATCACACAGCCTGCACTGTCAGTGATCCCCCATACAGCCAGCACTGTCTGTGCTCCCACACTCAGCCAGCACTGTCAGTGCTCCCACCACACAGCCAGCACTGTCAGTGACCCCCCACACAGCCAGCACTGTCAGTGCTCCCCCCACACAGCCAGCAGTGTCAGTGCTCTCCCACACAGTCAGCACTGTCAGTGACCCCCCACACAACCAGCACTGTCAGTGCTCCCCCCACACAGCCAGCACTGTCAATGCTCCCACCACACAGCCAGCACTGTCTGTGCTCCCCACACACAGCCAGCACTGTCAGTGCTCCCCACACACAGGCAGCACTGTCAGTCCTCCCCACACAGCCAGCACTGTCAGTGCTCCCCCACACAGCCAGCACTGTCAGTGCCCCACCACACAGCCAGCACTGTCAGTGCTCCCACCAAACAGCCAGCACTGTCAGTGCTGCCACACACACCCAGCACTGTCAGTGCTCCCCCCACACAGCCAGCACTGTCAGTGCTCCCCCCACACAGCCAGCACTGTCAGTGCTCCCTGCACACAGCCAGCACTGTCAGTGCTCCCACACACAGCCAGCACTGTCAGTGCTCCCACCAAACAGCCAGCACTGTCAGTGCTCCCCCACACAGCCAGCACTGTCAGTGACCCCCCACACAGCCAGCACTGTCAGTTCTCCCCCCACACAGCCAGCACTGTCAGTGCTCCCACCACACAGCCAGCACTGTCAGTGCTCCCCCCACACAGCCAGCACTGTCAGTGCTCCCCACACAGCCAGCACTGTCAGTGCTCTCCCACACAGCCAGCACTGTCAGTGACCCCCCACACAGCCAGCACTGTCAGTGCTCCCCCACACAGCCAGCACTGTCAGTGCTCCCCCACACAGCCAGCACTGTCAATGCTCCCACCACACAGCCAGCACTGTCAGTGCTCCCCCAGACAGCTAGCACTGTCATTGCTTCCACCACACACAGCCAGCACTGTCAATGCTCCCACCACACAGCCAGCACTGTCAGTGCTCCCCACACAGCCAGCACTGTCAGTGCTCCCCCACAGACAGCACTGTCAGTGCTCCCACCATACAGCCAGCACTGTCAGTGCTCCCACCACACATCCAGCACTGTCAGAGCTCCCACCACACAGCCAGCACTGTCAGTGCTCCCCCACACAGCCAGCACTGTCAGTGCTCCCCCACAGACTGCACTGTCTGTGCTCCCACCACACAGCCAGCACTGTCAGTGCTTCCCCCGCACAGCCAGCACTGTCAGTGCTCCCCCACACAGTCAGCACTGTCAGTGCTCCCCCACACAGCCAGCACTGTCAGTGCTCCCCCACACAGCCAGCACTGTCAATGCTCCCACCACACAGCCAGCACTGTCTGTGCTCCCCACACACAGCCAGCACTGTCAGTGCTCCCCACACACAGGCAGCACTGTCAGTCCTCCCCACACAGCCAGCACTGTCAGTGCTCCCCCACACAGCCAGCACTGTCAGTGCCCCACCACACAGCCAGCACTGTCAGTGCTCCTCCACACAGCCAGCACTGTCAGGGCTCCCACCAAACAGCCAGCACAGTCAGTGCTGCCACACACACCCAGCACTGTCAGTGCTCCCCCCACACAGCCAGCACTGTCAGTGCTCCCCCCACACAGCCAGCACTGTCAGTGCTCCCCGCACACAGCCAGCACTGTCAGTGCTCCCACACACAGCCAGCACTGTCAGTGCTCCCACCAAACAGCCAACACTGTCAGTGCTCCCCCACACAGCCAGCACTGTCAGTGACCCCCCACACAGCCAGCACTGTCAGTTCTCCCCCCACACAGCCAGCACTGTCAGTGCTCCCACCACACAGCCAGCACTGTCAGTGCTCCCCCCACACAGCCAGCACTGTCAGTGCTCCCCACACAGCCAGCACTGTCAGTGCTCTCCCACACAGCCAGCACTGTCAGTGACCCCCCACACAGCCAGCACTGTCAGTGCTCCCCCACACAGCCAGCACTGTCAGTGCTCCCCCACACAGCCAGCACTGTCAATGCTCCCACCACACAGCCAGCACTGTCAGTGCTCCCCCAGACAGCTAGCACTGTCATTGCTTCCACCACACACAGCCAGCACTGTCAATGCTCCCACCACACAGCCAGCACTGTCAGTGCTCCCCACACAGCCAGCACTGTCAGTGCTCCCCCACAGACAGCACTGTCAGTGCTCCCACCATACAGCCAGCACTGTCAGTGCTCCCACCACACATCCAGCACTGTCAGAGCTCCCACCACACAGCCAGCACTGTCAGTGCTCCCCCACACAGCCAGCACTGTCAGTGCTCCCCCACAGACAGCACTGTCTGTGCTCCCACCACACAGCCAGCACTGTCAGTGCTCCCACCACACAGCCAGCACTGTCAGTGCTTCCCCCGCACAGCCAGCACTGTCAGTGCTCCCCCACACAGCCAGCACTGTCAGTGCTCCCCCACACAGCCAGCACTGTCAGTGCTCCCCCAAAACAGCCAGCCCTGTCAGTGCTCCCCACACACAGCCAGCACTGTCAGTGCACACCCCACACAGCCAGCACTGTCAGTGCTCCCTCCACACAGCCAGCACTGTCAGTGCTCCCCCACACAGCCAGCACTGTCAGTGCTCCCCCACACAGCCAGCACTGTCTGTGCTCCCCCCACACAGCCAGCACTGTCAGTGCTCCCCCACACAGCCGGCACTGTCTGTGCTCCCCCCACACAGCCAGCACTGTCAGTGCTCCCCCACACAGCCAGCACTGTCAGTGCTTCCCCGCACAGCCAGCACCTCAGTGCTCCCCCACACAGCCAGAACTGTCAGTGCTCCCACCACACAGACAGCACTGTCAGTGCTCCCCCACACAGCCAGCACTGTCAGTGCTCCCCACACAGCCAGAACTGTCAGTGCTCCCCCACACAGCCAGCACTGTCACTGCTCCGCCACACATCCAACACTGTCAGTGCTCCCCCACACAGCCAGCACTGTCAGTGCTCCCCCCACACAGCCAGCACTGCCAATGGTCCCACCACACCGCCAGTACTGTCAGTGCTCCCAACACACAGCCAGCACTGTCAGTGCTCCCACCACACAGCCAGCACTGTCAGTGCTCCCCCACACAGCCAGCACTGTCGGTGCTCCCCCCACACAGCCAGCACTGTCAGTGCTCCATCACACAGCCTGCACTGTCAGTGATCCCCCATACAGCCAGCACTGTCTGTGCTCCCACACTCAGCCAGCACTGTCAGTGCTCCCACCACACAGCCAGCACTGTCAGTGCTCCCCCCACACAGCCAGCACTGTCAGTGCTCCCCCCACACAGCCAGCAGTGTCAGTGCTCTCCCACACAGTCAGCACTGTCAGTGACCCCCCACACAACCAGCACTGTCAGTGCTCCCCCCACACAGCCAGCACTGTCAGTGCTCCCCCACACAGCCAGCACTGTCAATGCTCCCACCACACAGCCAGCACTGTCTGTGCTCCCCACACACAGCCAGCACTGTCAGTGCTCCCCACACACAGGCAGCACTGTCAGTCCTCCCCCACACAGCCAGCACTGTCAGTGCTCTCCCACACAGCCAGCACTGTCAGTGCTCTCACACACAGCCAGCACTGTCAGTGACCCCCCACACAGCCAGCACTGTCAGTACTCCCCCCACACAGCCAGCAATGTCAGTGCTCCCCCCACAAAGCCAGCACTGTCAGAGCTCCCCCACACAGCCAGCACTGTCAGTGCTCCCACCGCACAGCCAGCACTGACAGTGCTCCCACCACTGTCAGTGCCCCCACCACACAGCCAGCACTGTCAGTGCTCCCAGCACACAGCCAGCACTGTCAGTGCTCCCCCCACACAGCCAGCACTGTCAGTGCTCCCTCCACACAGCCAGCACTGTCAGAGCTCCCTCCCACACAGCCAGCACTGTCAATGCTCCCCCGCACAGCCAGCACTGTCAGTACTCCCCCGCATACAGACAGCACTGTCAGTGCTCCCCACACACCCAGCACTGTCCGTGCTCCCAACGCACAGACAGCACTGTCAGTGCTCCCCACACAGCCAGCACTGTCCGTGCTCCCAACGCACAGCCAGCACTGTCAGTGCTCCCCCACACAGCCAGCACTGTCAGTGCTCCCACCACACCGCCAGCACTGTCAGTGCTCCCACCACACCGCCAGCACTGTCTGTGCTCCCCCCACACAGCCAGCACTGTCAGTACTCCCCGCACAGCCAGTACTGTCAGTGCTCCCAGCACACAGCTAGCACTGTCAGGGCTCTCCCACACAGCCAGCACTGTCAGTGCTCCCCCCCACAGCCAGCACTGTCAGTGCTCCCACCACACAGCCAGCACTGTCAGTGCTCCCACCACACAGCCAGCACTGTCAGTGCTCCCCCACACAGCCAGCACTGTCAGTGCTCCCCCACAGACAGCACTGTCAGTGCTCCCACCACACAGCCAGCACTGTCACTGCTCCGCCACACATCCAACACTGTCAGTGCTCCCCCACACAGCCAGCACTGTCAGTGCTCCCCCCACACAGCCAGCACTGTCTGTGCTCCCCCCACACAGCCAGCACTGTCAGTGCTCCCCCACACAGCCAGCACTGTCAGTGCTCCCCCACAGACAGCACTGTCAGTGCTCCCCCCACACAGCCAGCACTGTCACTGCTCCGCCACACATCCAACACTGTCAGTGCTCCCCCCACACAGCCAGCACTGCCAGTGGTCCCACCACACCGCCAGTACTGTCAGTGCTCCCACCACACAGCCAGCACTGTCAGTGCACCCACCACACAGCCAGCATTGTCAGTGCTCCCCCACACAGCCAGCACTGTCGGTGCTCCCCCCACACAGCCAGCACTGTCAGTGCTCCATCACACAGCCTGCACTGTCAGTGATCCCCCAGACAGCCAGCACTGTCTGTGCTCCCACACACAGCCAGCACTGTCAGTGCTCCCACCACACAGCCAGCACTGTCAGTGACCCCCCACACAGCCAGCACTGTCAGTGCTCCCCCCACACAGCCAGCAGTGTCAGTGCTCTCCCACACAGTCAGCACTGTCAGTGACCCCCCACACAACCAGCACTGTCAGTGCTCCCCCCACACAGCCAGCACTGTCAGTGCTCCCCCACACAGCCAGCACTGTCAATGCTCCCACCACACAGCCAGCACTGTCTGTGCTCCCCACACACAGCCAGCACTGTCAGTGCTCCCCACACACAGGCAGCACTGTCAGTCCTCCCCCACACAGCCAGCACTGTCAGTGCTCTCCCACACAGCCAGCAAAATCAGTGCTCTCACACACAGCCAGCACTGTCAGTGACCCCCCCACACAGCCAGCACTGTCAGAGCTCCCACCACACAGCCAGCACTGTCAGTGCTCCCACCGCACAGCCAGCACTGACAGTGCTCCCACCACTGTCAGTGCCCCCACCACACAGCCAGCACTGTCAGTGCTCCCACCACACAGCCAGCACTGTCAGTGCACCCCCACACAGCCAGCACTGTCAGTGCCCCCCTCCCACACACAGCCAGCACTGTCAGTGCTCCCCCCACACAGCCAGCACTGTCAGTGCTCCCTCCACACAGCCAGCACTGTCAGTGCTCCCTCCCACACAGCCAGCACTGTCAGTGCTCCCCCGCACAGCCAGCACTGTCAGTGCTCCCCCGCATACAGACAGCACTGTCAGTGCTCCACACACACCCAGCACTGTCCGTGCTCCCAACGCACAGACATCACTGTCAGTGCTCCCCACACAGCCAGCACTGTCCGTGCTCCCAACGCACAGCCAGCACTGTCAGGGCTCCCCCACACTGCCAGCACTGTCAGTGCTCCCACCACACCGCCAGCACTGTCAGTGCTCCCACCACACCGCCAGCACTGTCTGGGCTCCCCCCACACAGCCAGCACTGTCAGTACTCCCCACACAGCCAGTACTGTCAGTGCTCCCAGCACACAGCCAGCACTGGCAGGGCTCCCCACACAGCCAGCACTGTCAGTGCTCCCCCACACAGCCAGCACTGTCAGTGCTCCCCCCACACAGCCAGCAATGTCAGTGCTCCCACCACACAGCCAGCACTGTCAGTGCTCCCACCACACAGCCAGCACTGTCAGTGCTCCCACCACACAGCCAGCACTGTCAGTGCTCCCCCACACAGCCAGCACTGTCAGTGCTCCCCCACAGACAGCACTGTCAGTGCTCCCACCACACAGCCAGCAGTGTCAGTGCTCCCACCACACAGCCAGCACTGTCAGTGCATCCCCCACACAGCCAGCACTGTCAGTGCTCCCCCACACAGACAGCACTGTCAGTGCTCCCCACACAGCCAGCACTGTCAGTGCTCCCCCACACAGCCAGCACTGTCAGTGCTCCCCCACACAGCCAGCACTGTCAGTGCTCCCCCACACAGCCAGCCCTGTCAGTGCTCCCCACACACAGCCAGCACTGTCAGTGCTCACCCCACACAACCAGCACTGTCAGTGCTCCCTCCACACAGCCAGCACTGTCAGTGCTCCCCCCACACAGCCAGCACTGTCAGTGCTCCCCCCACACAGCCAGCACTGTCTGTGCTCCCCTCACACAGCCAGCACAGTCAGTGCTCCCCCGCACAGCCGGCACTGTCTGTGCTCCCCCAACACAGCCAGCACTGTCAGTGCTCCCCCGCATACAGACAGCACTGTCAGTGCTCCACACACACCCAGCACTGTCCGTGCTCCCAACGCACAGACATCACTGTCAGTGCTCCCCACACAGCCAGCACTGTCCGTGCTCCCAACGCACAGCCAGCACTGTCAGGGCTCCCCCACACAGCCAGCACTGTCAGTGCTCCCACCACACCGCCAGCATTGTCAGTGCTCCCACCACACCGCCAGCACTGTCTGTGCTCCCCCCACACAGCCAGCACTGTCAGTACTCCCCGCACAGCCAGTAATGTCAGTGCTCCCAGCACACAGCCAGCACTGGCAGGGCTCCCCACACAGCCAGCACTGTCAGTGCTCCCCCACACAGCCAGCACTGTCAGTGCTCCCCCCACACAGCCAGCAATGTCAGTGCTCCCACCACACAGCCAGCACTGTCAGTGCTCCCACCACACAGCCAGCACTGTCAGTGCTCCAACCACACAGCCAGCACTGTCAGTGCTCCCCCACACAGCCAGCACTGTCAGTGCTCCCCCACAGACAGCACTGTCAGTGCTCCCCCACACAGCCAGCACTGTCAGTGCTCCCCCACAGACAGCACTGTCAGTGCTCCCCCCACACAGCCAGCAATGTCAGTGCTCCCACCACACAGCCAGCAGTGTCAGTGCTCCCACCACACAGCCAGCACTGTCAGTGCATCCCCCACACAGCCAGCACTGTCAGTGCTCCCCCACACAGCCAGCACTGTCAGTGCTCCCCACACTGCCAGCTCTGTCAGTGCTCCCCCACACAGCCAGCACTGTCAGTGCTCCCCCACACAGCCAGCACTGTCAGTGCTCCCCTCACACAGCCAGCCCTGTCAGTGCTCACCCAACACAACCAGCACTGTCAGTGCTCCCTCCACACAGCCAGCACTGTCAGTGCTCCCCCCACACAGCCAGCACTGTCAGTGCTCCCCCCACACAGCCAGCACTGTCTGTGCTCCCCTCACACAGCCAGCACAGTCAGTGCTCCCCCGCACAGCCGGCACTGTCTGTGCTCCCCCAACACAGCCAGCACTGTCAGTGCTCCCCCGCATACAGACAGCACTGTCAGTGCTCCACACACACCCAGCACTGTCCGTGCTCCCAACGCACAGACATCACTGTCAGTGCTCCCCACACAGCCAGCACTGTCCGTGCTCCCAACGCACAGCCAGCACTGTCAGGGCTCCCCCACACAGCCAGCACTGTCAGTGCTCCCACCACACCGCCAGCACTGTCAGTGCTCCCACCACACCGCCAGCACTGTCTGTGCTCCCCCCACACAGCCAGCACTGTCAGTACTCCCCGCACAGCCAGTACTGTCAGTGCTCCCAGCACACAGCCAGCACTGGCAGGGCTCCCCACACAGCCAGCACTGTCAGTGCTCCCCCACACAGCCAGCACTGTCAGTGCTCCCCCCACACAGCCAGCAATGTCAGTGCTCCCACCACACAGCCAGCACTGTCAGTGCTCCCACCACACAGCCAGCACTGTCAGTGCTCCCACCACACAGCCAGCACTGTCAGTGCTCCCCCACACAGCCAGCACTGTCAGTGCTCCCCCACAGACAGCACTGTCAGTGCTCCCACCACACAGCCAGCAGTGTCAGTGCTCCCACCACACAGCCAGCACTGTCAGTGCATCCCCCACACAGCCAGCACTGTCAGTGCTCCCCCACACAGCCAGCACTGTCAGTGCTCCCCACACAGCCAGCACTGTCAGTGCTCCCCCACACAGCCAGCACTGTCAGTGCTCCCCCACACAGCCAGCACTGTCAGTGCTCCCCCCACACAGCCAGCCCTGTCAGTGCTCCCCACACACAGCCAGCACTGTCAGTGCTCACCCCACACAACCAGCACTGTCAGTGCTCCCTCCACACAGCCAGCACTGTCAGTGCTCCCCCCACACAGCCAGCACTGTCAGTGCTCCCCCCACACAGCCAGCACTGTCTGTGCTCCCCTCACACAGCCAGCACAGTCAGTGCTCCCCCGCACAGCCGGCACTGTCTGTGCTCCCCCAACACAGCCAGCACTGTCAGTGCTCCTCCACACAGCCAGAACTGTCAGTGCTCCCACCACACAGCCAGCACTGGCACTGCTCCGCCACACATCCAGCACTGTCAGTGCTCCACCACACAGCCAGCACTGTCAGTGCTCCCCCCACACAGCCAGCACTGTCAGTGCTCCCACCACACAGCCAGCACTGTCAGTGCTACCCCACACAGCCAGCACTGTCGGTGCTCCCCCCACACAGCCAGCAATGTCAGTGCTCCATCACACAGCCTGCACTGTCAGTGATCCCCCATACAGCAAGCACTGTCAGTGCTCCCACACACAGCCAACACTGTCAGAGCTCCCACCACACAGCCAGCACTGTCAGTGACCCCCCATAAAGCCAGCACTGTCAGTGCTCTCCCACACAGCCAGCACTGTCAGTGCTCTCCCACACAGTCAGCACTGTCAGTGACCCACCACACAGCCAGCACTGTCAGTGCTCCCACCACACAGCCAGCACTGTCAGTGCTCCCACCACACAGCCAGCACTGTCAGTGCTCCCCCACACAGCCAGCACTGTCAGTGCTCCCCCACAGACAGCACTGTCAGTGCTCCCACCACACAGCCAGCAGTGTCAGTGCTCCCACCACACAGCCAGCACTGTCAGTGCATCCCCCACACAGCCAGCACTGTCAGTGCTCCCCCACGCAGCCAGCACTGTCAGTGCTCCCCACACAGCCAGCACTGTCAGTGCTCCCCCACACAGCCAGCACTGTCAGTGCTCCCCCACACAGCCAGCACTGTCAGTGCTCCCCCCACACAGCCAGCCCTGTCAGTGCTCCCCACACACAGCCAGCACTGTCAGTGCTCACCCCACACAACCAGCACTGTCAGTGCTCCCTCCACACAGCCAGCACTGTCAGTGCTCCCCCCACACAGCCAGCACTGTCAGTGCTCCCCCCACACAGCCAGCACTGTCTGTGCTCCCCTCACACAGCCAGCACAGTCAGTTTTCCCCCGCACAGCCGGCACTGTCTGTGCTCCCCCAACACAGCCAGCACTGTCAGTGCTCCCCCGCATACAGACAGCACTGTCAGTGCTCCACACACACCCAGCACTGTCCGTGCTCCCAACGCACAGACATCACTGTCAGTGCTCCCCACACAGCCAGCACTGTCCGTGCTCCCAACGCACAGCCAGCACTGTCAGGGCTCCCCCACACAGCCAGCACTGTCAGTGCTCCCACCACACCGCCAGCACTGTCAGTGCTCCCACCACACCGCCAGCACTGTCTGTGCTCCCCCCACACAGCCAGCACTGTCAGTACTCCCCGCACAGCCAGTACTGTCAGTGCTCCCAGCACACAGCCAGCACTGGCAGGGCTCCCCACACAGCCAGCACTGTCAGTGCTCCCCCACACAGCCAGCACTGTCAGTGCTCCCCCCACACAGCCAGCAATGTCAGTGCTCCCACCACACAGCCAGCACTGTCAGTGCTCCCACCACACAGCCAGCACTGTCAGTGCTCCCACCACACAGCCAGCACTGTCAGTGCTCCCCCACACAGCCAGCACTGTCAGTGCTCCCCCACAGACAGCACTGTCAGTGCTCCCCCACACAGCCAGCACTGTCAGTGCTCCCCCACAGACAGCACTGTCAGTGCTCCCCCCACACAGCCAGCAATGTCAGTGCTCCCACCACACAGCCAGCAGTGTCAGTGCTCCCACCACACAGCCAGCACTGTCAGTGCATCCCCCACACAGCCAGCACTGTCAGTGCTCCCCCACACAGCCAGCACTGTCAGTGCTCCCCACACAGCCAGCACTGTCAGTGCTCCCCCACACAGCCAACACTGTCAGTGCTCCCCCACACAGCCAGCACTGTCAGTGCTCCCCCCACACAGCCAGCCCTGTCAGTGCTCCCCACACACAGCCAGCACTGTCAGTGCTCACCCCACACAACCAGCACTGTCAGTGCTCCCTCCACACAGCCAGCACTGTCAGTGCTCCCCCCACACAGCCAGCACTGTCAGTGCTCCCCCCACACAGCCAGCACTGTCTGTGCTCCCCTCACACAGCCAGCACAGTCAGTGCTCCCCCGCACAGCCGGCACTGTCTGTGCTCCCCCAACACAGCCAGCACTGCCAGTGCTCCCCCGCATACAGACAGCACTGTCAGTGCTCCACACACACCCAGCACTGTCCGTGCTCCCAACGCACAGACATCACTGTCAGTGCTCCCCACACAGCCAGCACTGTCCGTGCTCCCAACGCACAGCCAGCACTGTCAGGGCTCCCCCACACAGCCAGCACTGTCAGTGCTCCCACCACACCGCCAGCACTGTCAGTGCTCCCACCACACCGCCAGCACTGTCTGTGCTCCCCCCACACAGCCAGCACTGTCAGTACTCCCCGCACAGCCAGTACTGTCAGTGCTCCCAGCACACAGCCAGCACTGTCAGTGCTCCCACCACACAGCCAGCACTGTCAGTGCTCCCCCCACACAGCCAGCACTGTCAGTCCTCCCCCCACACAGCCAGCACTGTCTGTGCTCCCCTCACACAGCCAGCACAGTCAGTGCTCCCCCGCACAGCCGGCACTGTCTGTGCTCCCCCAACACAGCCAGCACTGTCAGTGCTCCTCCACACAGCCAGAACTGTCAGTGCTCCCACCACACAGCCAGCACTGGCACTGCTCCGCCACACATCCAGCACTGGCAGGGCTCCCCACACAGCCAGCACTCTCAGTGCTCCCCCACACAGCCAGCACTGTCAGTGCTCGCCCCACACAGCCAGCAATGTCAGTGCTCCCACCACACAGCCAGCACTGTCAGTGCTCCCACCACACAGCCAGCACTGTCAGTGCTCCCACCACACAGCCAGCACTGTCAGTGCTCCGCCACACAGCCAGCACTGTCAGTGCTCCCCCACAGACAGCACTGTCAGTGCTCCCACCACACAGCCAGCAGTGTCAGTGCTCCCACCACACAGCCAGCACTGTCAGTGCATCCCCCACACAGCCAGCACTGTCAGTGCTCCCCCACACAGCCAGCACTGTCAGTGCTCCCCACACAGCCAGCACTGTCAGTGCTCCCCCACACAGCCAGCACTGTCAGTGCTCCCCCACACAGCCAGCACTGTCAGTGCTCCCCCCACACAGCCAGCCCTGTCAGTGCTCCCCACACACAGCCAGCACTGTCAGTGCTCACCCCACACAACCAGCACTGTCAGTGCTCCCTCCACACAGCCAGCACTGTCAGTGCTCCCCCCACACAGCCAGCACTGTCAGTGCTCCCCCCACACAGCCAGCACTGTCTGTGCTCCCCTCACACAGCCAGCACAGTCAGTGCTCCCCCGCACAGCCGGCACTGTCTGTGCTCCCCCAACACAGCCAGCACTGTCAGTGCTCCTCCACACAGCCAGAACTGTCAGTGCTCCCACCACACAGCCAGCACTGGCACTGCTCCGCCACACATCCAGCACTGTCAGTGCTCCACCACACAGCCAGCACTGTCAGTGCTCCCCCCACACAGCCAGCACTGTCAGTGGTCCCACCACACAGCCAGCACTGTCAGTGCTACCCCACACAGCCAGCACTGCCGGTGCTCCCCCCACACAGCCAGCAATGTCAGTGCTCCATCACACAGCCTGCACTGTCAGTGATCCCCCATACAGCAAGCACTGTCAGTGCTCCCACACACAGCCAGCACTGGCAGGGCTCCCCACACAGCCAGCACTGTCAGTGCTCCCCCACACAGCCAGCACTGTCAGTGCTCCCCCCACACAGCCAGCAATGTCAGTGCTCCCACCACACAGCCAGCACTGTCAGTGCTCCCACCACACAGCCAGCACTGTCAGTGCTCCCACCACACAGCCAGCACTGTCAGTGCTCCCCCACACAGCCAGCACTGTCAGTGCTCCCCCACAGACAGCACTGTCAGTGCTCCCCCACACAGCCAGCACTGTCAGTGCTCCCCCACAGACAGCACTGTCAGTGCTCCCCCCACACAGCCAGCAATGTCAGTGCTCCCACCACACAGCCAGCAGTGTCAGTGCTCCCACCACACAGCCAGCACTGTCAGTGCATCCCCCACACAGCCAGCACTGTCAGTGCTCCCCCACACAGCCAGCACTGTCAGTGCTCCCCACACAGCCAGCACTGTCAGTGCTCCCCCACACAGCCAGCACTGTCAGTGCTCCCCCACACAGCCAGCACTGTCAGTGCTCCCCCCACACAGCCAGCCCTGTCAGTGCTCCCCACACACAGCCAGCACTGTCAGTGCTCACCCCACACAACCAGCACTGTCAGTGCTCCCTCCACACAGCCAGCACTGTCAGTGCTCCCCCCACACAGCCAGCACTGTCAGTGCTCCCCCCACACAGCCAGCACTGTCTGTGCTCCCCTCACACAGCCAGCACAGTCAGTGCTCCCCCGCACAGCCGGCACTGTCTGTGCTCCCCCAACACAGCCAGCACTGTCAGTGCTCCCCCGCATACAGACAGCACTGTCAGTGCTCCACACACACCCAGCACTGTCCGTGCTCCCAACGCACAGACATCACTGTCAGTGCTCCCCACACAGCCAGCACTGTCCGTGCTCCCAACGCACAGCCAGCACTGTCAGGGCTCCCCCCACACAGCCAGCACTGTCAGTGCTCCCACCACACCGCCAGCACTGTCAGTGCTCCCACCACACCGCCAGCACTGTCTGTGCTCCCCCCACACAGCCAGCACTGTCAGTACTCCCCGCACAGCCAGTACTGTCAGTGCTCCCAGCACACAGCCAGCACTGGCAGGGCTCCCCACACAGCCAGCACTCTCAGTGCTCCCCCACACAGCCAGCACTGTCAGTGCTCCCCCCACACAGCCAGCAATGTCAGTGCTCCCACCACACAGCCAGCACTGTCAGTGCTCCCACCACACAGCCAGCACTGTCAGTGCTCCCACCACACAGCCAGCACTGTCAGTGCTCCCCCACACAGCCAGCACTGTCAGTGCTCCCCCACAGACAGCACTGTCAGTGCTCCCACCACACAGCCAGCAGTGTCAGTGCTCCCACCACACAGCCAGCACTGTCAGTGCATCCCCCACACAGCCAGCACTGTCAGTGCTCCCCCACACAGCCAGCACTGTCAGTGCTCCCCACACAGCCAGCACTGTCAGTGCTCCCCCACACAGCCAGCACTGTCAGTGCTCCCCCACACAGCCAGCACTGTCAGTGCTCCCCCCACACAGCCAGCCCTGTCAGTGCTCCCCACACACAGCCAGCACTGTCAGTGCTCACCCCACACAACCAGCACTGTCAGTGCTCCCTCCACACAGCCAGCACTGTCAGTGCTCCCCCCACACAGCCAGCACTGTCAGTCCTCCCCCCACACAGCCAGCACTGTCTGTGCTCCCCTCACACAGCCAGCACAGTCAGTGCTCCCCCGCACAGCCGGCACTGTCTGTGCTCCCCCAACACAGCCAGCACTGTCAGTGCTCCTCCACACAGCCAGAACTGTCAGTGCTCCCACCACACAGCCAGCACTGGCACTGCTCCGCCACACATCCAGCACTGTCAGTGCTCCACCACACAGCCAGCACTGTCAGTGCTCCCCCCACACAGCCAGCACTGTCAGTGGTCCCACCACACAGCCAGCACTGTCAGTGCTACCCCACACAGCCAGCACTGTCGGTGCTCCCCCCACACAGCCAGCAATGTCAGTGCTCCATCACACAGCCTGCACTGTCAGTGATCCCCCATACAGCAAGCACTGTCAGTGCTCCCACACACAGCCAACACTGTCAGAGCTCCCACCACACAGCCAGCACTGTCAGTGACCCCCCACAAAGCCAGCACTGTCAGTGCTCTCCCACACAGCCAGCACTGTCAGTGACCCCCCACAAAGCCAGCACTGTCAGTGACCCCCCACACAGCCAGCACTGTTAGTGCTCCCCCCACACAGCCAGCACTGTCAGTGCTCCCCCACACAGCCAGCACTGTCAATGCTCCCACCACACAGCCAGCACTGTCTGTGCTCCCCACACACAGCCAGCACTGTCAGTGCTCCCCACACACAGGCAGCACTGTCAGTGCTCTCACTACACAGCCAGCACTGTCAGTCCTCCCCCACACAGCCAGCACTGTCAGTGCTGTCCCACACAGCCAGCAATGTCAGTGACCCCCCACACAGCCAGCACTGTCAGTACTCCCCCCACACAGCCAGCACTGTCAGTGCTCCCCCACACAGCCAGCACTGTCAATGCTCCCACCACACAGCCAGCACTGTCAGTGCTCCCCACACACAGCCAGCACTGTCAATGCTCCCACCACACAGCCAGCACTGTCAGTGCTCCCCCCCCCACACACAGCCAGCACTGTCAGTGCTCCCCCACAGACAGCACTGTCAGTGCACCCACCACACAGCCAGCACTGTCAGTGCTCCCACCACACAGCCAGCACTGTCAGTGCTCCCACCACACAGCCAGCACTGTCAGTGCTTCCGCCACACAGCCAGCACTGTCAGTGCTCCCCCACACAGCCAGCACCGTCAGTGCTCCCCCACACAGCCAGCACTGTCAGTGCTCCCCCCACACAGCAGCACTGTCAGTGCTCGCCCCACACAGCCAGCACTGTCAGTGCTCCCCACACAGCCAGCACTGTCAGTGCTCCCACCACACAGCCAGCACCGTCAGTGCTCCCCACACACAGCCAGCACTGTCAGTGCTCCCCCACACAGCCAGCACTCTCAGTGCTCCCACCACACAACCAGCACTGTCAGTGCTCCCCCACACAGCCAGCACTGTCAGTGCTCCCCCCACACAGCCAGCACTGTCAGTGCTCCCACCACACAGCCAGCACTGTCAGTGCTCCAACCCACACAGCCAGCACTGTCAGTGCTCCCCCGCACAGCCAGCACTGTCAGTGCTCCCCACACAGCCAGCACTGTCCGTGCTCCCAACACACAGCCAGCACTGTCAGTGCTCCCCACACAGACAGCACTTTCAGTGCCCCCACACAGCCAGCATTGTCAGTGCTCCCACCACACAGCCAGCACTGTCAGTGCTCCCCCCACACAGCCAGCACTGTCAGTGCTCCCCCCACACATCCAGCACTGTCAGTGCTCCCACCGCACAGCCAGCACTGTCAGTGCTCCCACCACACCGCCAGCACTGTCAGTGCTCCCACCACACCGCCAGCACTGTCTGTGCTCCCCCCACACAGCCAGCACTGTCAGTACTCCCCGCACAGCCAGTACTGTCAGTGCTCCCAGCACACAGCCAGCACTGGCAGGGCTCCCCACACAGCCAGCACTCTCAGTGCTCCCCCACACAGCCAGCACTGTCAGTGCTCCCCCCACACAGCCAGCAATGTCAGTGCTCCCACCACACAGCCAGCACTGTCAGTGCTCCCACCACACAGCCAGCACTGTCAGTGCTCCCACCACACAGCCAGCACTGTCAGTGCTCCCCCACACAGCCAGCACTGTCAGTGCTCCCCCACAGACAGCACTGTCAGTGCTCCCACCACACAGCCAGCACTGTCAGTGCTCCCCCCACACAGCCAGCACTGTCTGTGCTCCCCTCACACAGCCAGCACAGTCAGTGCTCCCCCGCACAGCCGGCACTGTCTGTGCTCCCCCAACACAGCCAGCACTGTCAGTGCTCCTCCACACAGCCAGAACTGTCAGTGCTCCCACCACACAGCCAGCACTGGCACTGCTCCGCCACACATCCAGCACTGTCAGTGCTCCACCACACAGCCAGCACTGTCAGTGCTCCCCCCACACAGCCAGCACTGTCAGTGGTCCCACCACACAGCCAGCACTGTCAGTGCTACCCCACACAGCCAGCACTGTCGGTGCTCCCCCCACACAGCCAGCAATGTCAGTGCTCCATCACACAGCCTGCACTGTCAGTGATCCCCCATACAGCAAGCACTGTCAGTGCTCCCACACACAGCCAACACTGTCAGAGCTCCCACCACACAGCCAGCACTGTCAGTGACCCCCCACAAAGCCAGCACTGTCAGTGCTCTCCCACACAGCCAGCACTGTCAGTGACCCCCCACAAAGCCAGCACTGTCAGTGACCCCCCACACAGCCAGCACTGTTAGTGCTCCCCCCACACAGCCAGCACTGTCAGTGCTCCCCCACACAGCCAGCACTGTCAATGCTCCCACCACACAGCCAGCACTGTCTGTGCTCCCCACACACAGCCAGCACTGTCAGTGCTCCCCACACACAGGCAGCACTGTCAGTGCTCTCACTACACAGCCAGCACTGTCAGTCCTCCCCCACACAGCCAGCACTGTCAGTGCTGTCCCACACAGCCAGCAATGTCAGTGACCCCCCACACAGCCAGCACTGTCAGTACTCCCCCCACACAGCCAGCACTGTCAGTGCTCCCCCACACAGCCAGCACTGTCAATGCTCCCACCACACAGCCAGCACTGTCAGTGCTCCCCACACACAGCCAGCACTGTCAATGCTCCCACCACACAGCCAGCACTGTCAGTGCTCCCCCCCCCACACACAGCCAGCACTGTCAGTGCTCCCCCACAGACAGCACTGTCAGTGCACCCACCACACAGCCAGCACTGTCAGTGCTCCCACCACACAGCCAGCACTGTCAGTGCTCCCACCACACAGCCAGCACTGTCAGTGCTTCCGCCACACAGCCAGCACTGTCAGTGCTCCCCCACACAGCCAGCACCGTCAGTGCTCCCCCACACAGCCAGCACTGTCAGTGCTCCCCCCACACAGCAGCACTGTCAGTGCTCGCCCCACACAGCCAGCACTGTCAGTGCTCCCCACACAGCCAGCACTGTCAGTGCTCCCACCACACAGCCAGCACCGTCAGTGCTCCCCACACACAGCCAGCACTGTCAGTGCTCCCCCACACAGCCAGCACTCTCAGTGCTCCCACCACACAACCAGCACTGTCAGTGCTCCCCCACACAGCCAGCACTGTCAGTGCTCCCCCCACACAGCCAGCACTGTCAGTGCTCCCACCACACAGCCAGCACTGTCAGTGCTCCAACCCACACAGCCAGCACTGTCAGTGCTCCCCCGCACAGCCAGCACTGTCAGTGCTCCCCACACAGCCAGCACTGTCCGTGCTCCCAACACACAGCCAGCACTGTCAGTGCTCCCCACACAGACAGCACTTTCAGTGCCCCCACACAGCCAGCATTGTCAGTGCTCCCACCACACAGCCAGCACTGTCAGTGCTCCCCCCACACAGCCAGCACTGTCAGTGCTCCCCCCACACATCCAGCACTGTCAGTGCTCCCACCGCACAGCCAGCACTGTCAGTGCTCCCACCACACAGCCAGCACTGTCAGTGCCCCCCCCCCGCACATAGCCAGCACTGTCAGTGCTCCCACCGCACAGCCAGCACTGTCAGTGCTCCCACCACACAGCCAGCACTGTCAGTGCTCCCACCACACAGCCAGCACTGTCAGTGCTCCCCCCACACAGCCAGCACAGTCAGTGCTCCCACCGCACAGCCAGCACTGTCAGTGCTCCCACCACACAGCCAGCACTGTCAGTGCCCCCCCCCACACAGCCAGCACTGTCAGTACTCCCACCGCACAGCCAGCACTGTCAGAGCTCCCACAACAAAGCCAGCACTGTCAGTGCTCCCCCACACAGCCAGCACTGTCAGTGCTCCCACCACACAGCCAGCACTGTCAGTGTACCCACCACACAGCCAGCACTGTCAGTGCTCCCACCACACAGCCAGCACTGTCAGTGCTCCACCCCATACAGCCAGCACTGTCAGTGCTCCCCCGCACAGCCAGCACTGTCAGTGCTCCCCCACACAGCCAGCACTGTCAGTGCTCCCCCCACACAGCCAGCACTGTCATTGCACCCCCCACACAGCCAGCACTGTCAGTGCCCCCCACACAGCCAGCACTGTCAGTGCTCCCCCACAAGCCAGCACTGTCAGTGCTCCCACCACACACCCAGCACTGTCAGTGCTCCCCCCCCACAGACAGCACTGTCAGTGCTCCCCACACACCCAGCACTGTCAGTGCTCCCCCCACACAGCCAGCACTGTCAGTGCTCCCCCACACAGCCAGCACTGTCAGTGCTCCCCCACACAGCCAGCACTGTCAGTGCTCCCCACACACCCAAAACTGTCAGTGCTCCCCCCACACAGCCAGCACTGTCTGTGCTCCCCCACACAGCCGGCACTGGCAGTGCTCCCCCCACACAGCCGGCACTGGCAGTGCTCCCCCACACAGCCAGCATTGTCAGTGCTCCCCCCACACAGCCAGCACTGTCAGTGCTCCCCCACACAGCCATAACTGTCAGTGCTCCCCCACACAGCCAGCACTGTCAGTGCTCCTCCCACACAGCCAGCACTGTCAGTGCTTCCACCACATAGCCAGCACTGTCAGTGCTCCCACCACACAGCCAGCACTGTCAGTGCTCCCCACTCAGCCAGCATTGTCAGTGCTCCCACCACACAGCCAGCACTGTCAGTGCTCCACCCACACAGACAGCACTGTCAGTGCTCCTCCCACACAGCCAGCATTGTCAGTGCTCCCCCCACACAGCCAGCACTGTCAGTGCTCCCACCACACAGCCAGCACTGTCAGTGCCCCCCCCCCCCCCACACAGCCAGCACTGTCGGTGCTCCCACCACACAGCCAGCACTGTCAGTGCCCCCCCCTCCACAGAGCCAGCACTGTCAGTGCTCCCACCGCACAGCCAGCACTGTCAGAGCTCCCACAACACAGCCAGCACTGTCAGTGCTCCCCCACACAGCCAGCACTGTCAGTGCTCCCACCACACAGCCAGCACTGTCAGTGCTCCCACCACACAGCCAGCACTGTCAGTGCTCCCACCACACAGCCAGCACTGTCAGTGCTCCACCCCATACAGCCAGCTCTGTCAGTGCTCCCCACACAGCCAGCACTGTCAGTGCTCCCCCACACAGCCAGCACTGTCAGTGCTCCCCCACACAGCCAGCACTGTCAGTGCTCCCCCCCACACAGCCAGCACTGTCAGTGCTCCCCCGCACATCCAGCACTGTCAGTGCTCCCCCGCACACAGACAGCACTGTCAGTGCTCCCCACACACCCAGCACTGTCAGTGCTCCCCCCACACAGCCAGCACTGTCAGTGCTCCCCCACACAGCCGGCACTGGCAGTGCTCCCCCCCACACAGCCGGCACTGGCAGTGCTCCCCCCACACAGCCAGCATTGTCAGTGCTCCCCCCACACAGCCAGCACTGTCAGTGCTCCCCCACACAGCCAGAACTGTCAGTGCTCCCCCACACAGCCAGCACTGTCAGTGCTCCTCCCACACAGCCAGCACTGTCAGTGCTTCCACCACATAGCCAGCACTGTCAGTGCTCCCACCACACAGCCAGCACTGTCAGTGCTCCCCACTCAGCCAGCATTGTCAGTGCTCCCACCACACAGCCAGCACTGTCAGTGCTCCACCCACACAGACAGCACTGTCAGTGCTCCTCCCACACAGCCAGCATTGTCAGTGCTCCCCCCACACAGCCAGCACTGTCAGTGCTCCCACCACACAGCCAGAACTGTCAGTGCCCCCCCCCCACACAGCCAGCACTGTCGGTGCTCCCACCACACAGCCAGCACTGTCAGTGCCCCCCCCCCTCCACAGAGCCAGCACTGTCAGTGCTCCCACCGCACAGCCAGCACTGTCAGAGCTCCCACAACACAGCCAGCACTGTCAGTGCTCCCCCACACAGCCAGCACTGTCAGTGCTCCCACCACACAGCCAGCACTGTCAGTGCTCCCACCACACAGCCAGCACTGTCAGTGCTCCCACCACACAGCCAGCACTGTCAGTGCTCCACCCCATACAGCCAGCTCTGTCAGTGCTCCCCACACAGCCAGCACTGTCAGTGCTCCCCCACACAGCCAGCACTGACAGTGCTCCCCCACACAGCCAGCACTGTCAGTGCTCCCCCCCACACAGCCAGCACTGTCAGTGCTCCCCCGCACATCCAGCACTGTCAGTGCTCCCCCGCACACAGACAGCACTGTCAGTGCTCCCCACACACCCAGCACTGTCAGTGCTCCCCCCACACAGCCAGCACTGTCAGTGCTCCCCACACAGCCAGCACTGTCCGTGCTCCCACCACACAGCCAGCACTGTCAGTGCTCCCCCCCCACACAGCCAGCACTGTCAGTGCTCCCCCACACAGCCAGCACTGTCAGTGCTCCCCCACACAGCCAGCACTGTCAGTGCTCCCCCCACACAGCCAGCACTGTCAGTGCTCCCCCCACACAGCCAGCACTGTCAGTGCTCCCCCGCATATCCAGCACTGTCAGTGCTCCCCCGCACACAGACAGCACTGTCAGTGCTCCCCACACACCCAGCACTGTCAGTGCTCCCCCCACACAGCCAGCACTGTCAGTGCTCCCCACACAGCCAGCACTGTCAGTGCTCCCCCACACAGCCAGCACTGTCAGTGCTCCCCCACACAGCCGGCACTGTCTGTGCTCCCCCACACAGCCAGCACTGTCTGTGCTCCCCCACACAGCCAGCACTGTCAGTGCTTCCCCCACACAGCCGGCACTGTCTGTGCTCCCCCACACAGCCAGCACTGTCAGTGCTCCCCCACACAGCCGGCACTGGCAGTGCTCCCCCCACACAGCCAGCACCGTCAGTGCTCCCCCACACAGCCGGCACTGTCTGTGCTCCCCCACACAGCCAGAACTGTCACTGCTCCCCCACACAGCCAGAACTGTCAGTGCTCCCACCACACAGCCAGCACTGTCAGTGCTCCCACCACACAGCCAGCACTGTCAGTGCTCCACCCCATACAGCCAGCTCTGTCAGTGCTCCCCACACAGCCAGCACTGTCAGTGCTCCCCCACACAGCCAGCACTGACAGTGCTCCCCCACACAGCCAGCACTGTCAGTGCTCCCCCCCACACAGCCAGCACTGTCAGTGCTCCCCCGCACATCCAGCACTGTCAGTGCTCCCCCGCACACAGACAGCACTGTCAGTGCTCCCCACACACCCAGCACTGTCAGTGCTCCCCCCACACAGCCAGCACTGTCAGTGCTCCCCACACAGCCAGCACTGTCCGTGCTCCCACCACACAGCCAGCACTGTCAGTGCTCCCCCCCCACACAGCCAGCACTGTCAGTGCTCCCCCACACAGCCAGCACTGTCAGTGCTCCCCCCACACAGCCAGCACTGTCAGTGCTCCCCCCACACAGCCAGCACTGTCAGTGCTCCCCCCACACAGCCAGCACTGTCAGTGCTCCCCCCCCCACACAGCCAGCACTGTCAGTGCTCCCCCGCATATCCAGCACTGTCAGTGCTCCCCCGCACACAGACAGCACTGTCAGTGCTCCCCACACACCCAGCACTGTCAGTGCTCCCCCCACACAGCCAGCACTGTCAGTGCTCCCCACACAGCCAGCACTGTCAGTGCTCCCCCACACAGCCAGCACTGTCAGTGCTCCCCCACACAGCCGGCACTGTCTGTGCTCCCCCACACAGCCAGCACTGTCTGTGCTCCCCCACACAGCCAGCACTGTCAGTGCTTCCCCCACACAGCCGGCACTGTCTGTGCTCCCCCACACAGCCAGCACTGTCAGTGCTCCCCCACACAGCCGGCACTGGCAGTGCTCCCCCACACAGCCAGCACCGTCAGTGCTCCCCCACACAGCCGGCACTGTCTGTGCTCCCCCACACAGCCAGAACTGTCACTGCTCCCCCACACAGCCAGAACTGTCAGTGCTCCCACCACACAGCCAGCACTGTCAGTGCTCCCTCCACACAGCCAGCAATGTCAGTGCTCCCCCACACATCCAGCACTGTGAGTGCTCCCCCATACAGCCAGCACTGTCAGTGCTCCCACACACAGCCAGCACTGTCAGTGCTCCCACACACAGCCAGCACTGCCAGTGCTCCCACCACACAGCCAGCACTGTCAGTGCTCCCACCACACAGCCAGCACTGTCAGTGCACCCCCCACACAGCCAGCACTGTCAGTGCTCCCACCACACAGCCAGCACTGTCAGTGCTCCCCCCACACAGCCAGCACTGTCAGTGCTCCCCACACAGCCAGCACTGTCAGTGCTCTCCCACACAGACAGCACTGTCAGTGCTCCCCCCACACAGCCAGCACTGTCAGTGCTCCCCCACACGGCCAGCATGTCAGTGCTCCCCCCACTCAGCCAGCACTGTCCGTGCTCCCAACACACAGCCAGCACTGTCAGTGCTACCACCACACACCCAACACTGTCAGTGCTCCCCCCACACAGACAGCACTGTCAGTGCTCTCCACACACCCAGCACTGTCAGTGCTCCCCCCACACAGCCAGCACTGTCAGTGCACCCCCCACACAGCCAGCACTGTCAGTGCTCCCCCACACAGCCGGCACTGGCAGTGCTCCCCCCACACAGACAGCACTGTCTGTGCTCCCACCACACAGCCAGCACTGTCAGTGCTCCCCCACACAGCCAGCACTGTCCGTGCTCCCAACACACAGCCAGCACTGTCAGTGCTCCCACCACACACCCAGCACTGTCAGTGCTCCCCCCACACAGACAGCACTGCCAGTGCTCCCCCACACAGCCAGCACTGTCAGTGCTCCCCCACACAGCCAGCACTGTCAGTGCTCCCCCACACAGCCAGCACTGTCAGTGCTCCCACCACACAGCCAGCACTGTCAGTGCTCCCCCACACAGCCAGCACTGTCAGTGCTCCCCCACACAGCCAGCACTACCAGTACTCCCCCACACAGCCAGCACTGTCAGTACTCCCCCACACAGCCAGCACTGTCAGTGCTCCCCACTCTGCCAGCACTGTCAGTGCTCCCCCCACACAGCCAGCACTGTCAGTGCTCCCCACACAGCCAGCACTGTCAGTGCTCCCCCCACACAGCCAGCACTGTCAGTGCTTCCACCACACAGCCAGCACTGTCAGTGCTCCCCCACACAGCCAGCACTGTCAGTGCTCCCCCCACACAGCCAGCACTGTCAGTGCTCCCACCACACAGACAGCACTGTCAGTGCTCCCCCTCACAGCCAGCACTGCCTGTGCTCCCCCACACAGCCAGCACTGTCAGTGCTCCCCCACACAGCCAGCACTGTCAGTGCTCCCCCACACAGCCAGCACTGTCAGTGCTCCCACCACACAGCCAGCACTGTCAGTGCACCCCCCCACACAGCCAGCACTGTCAGTGCTCCCCCACACAGCCGGCACTGGCAGTGCTCCCCCCACACAGACAGCACTGTCTGTGCTCCCACCACACAGCCAGCACTGTCAGTGCTCCCCCACACAGCCAGCACTGTCCGTGCTCCCAACACACAGCCAGCACTGTCAGTGCTCCCACCACACACCCAGCACTGTCAGTGCTCCCCCCACACAGACAGCACTGCCAGTGCTCCCCCACACAGCCAGCACTGTCAGTGCTCCCCCACACAGCCAGCACTGTCAGTGCTCCCCCACACAGCCAGCACTGTCAGTGCTCCCACCACACAGCCAGCACTGTCAGTGCTCCCCCACACAGCCAGCACTGTCAGTGCTCCCCCACACAGCCAGCACTACCAGTACTCCCCCACACAGCCAGCACTGTCAGTACTCCCCCACACAGCCAGCACTGTCAGTGCTCCCCACTCTGCCAGCACTGTCAGTGCTCCCCCCACACAGCCAGCACTGTCAGTGCTCCCCACACAGCCAGCACTGTCAGTGCTCCCCCCACACAGCCAGCACTGTCAGTGCTTCCACCACACAGCCAGCACTGTCAGTGCTCCCCCACACAGCCAGCACTGTCAGTGCTCCCCCCACACAGCCAGCACTGTCAGTGCTCCCACCACACAGACAGCACTGTCAGTGCTCCCCCTCACAGCCAGCACTGCCTGTGCTCCCCCACACAGCCAGCACTGTCAGTGCTCCCCCACACAGCCAGCACTGTCAGTGCTCCCCCACACAGCCAGCACTGTCAGTGCTCCCACCACACAGCCAGCACTGTCAGGGCTCCCCCACACAGCCAGCACTGTCAGTGCTCCCCCACACAGCCAGCACTACCAGTACTCCCCCACACAGCCAGCACTGTCAGTACTCCCCCACACAGCCAGCACTGTCAGTGCTCCCCACTCTGCCAGCACTGTCAGTGCTCCCCCCACACAGCCAGCACTGTCAGTGCTCCCCACACAGCCAGCACTGTCAGTGCTCCCCCCACACAGCCAGCACTGTCAGTGCTTCCACCACACAGCCAGCACTGTCAGTGCTCCCCACACAGCCTGCACTGTCAGTGCTCCCCCCACACAGCCAGCACTGTCAGTGCTCCCCCCACACAGCCAGCACTGTCAGTGCTCCCACCACACAGACAGCACTGTCAGTGCTCCCCCCACACAGCCAGCACTGTCAGTGCTTCCACCACACAGCCAGCACTGTCAGTGCTCCCCACACAGCCTGCACTGTCAGTGCTCCCCCCACACAGCCAGCACTGTCAGTGCTCCCACCACACAGCCAGCACTGTCTGTGCTCCCACCACACAGACAGCACTGTCAGTGCTCCCCCACACAGCCAGCACTGTCCGTGCTCCCAACACACAGCCAGCACTGTCAGTGCTACCACCACACACCCAGCACTGTCAGTGCTCCCCCCACACAGACAGCACTGTCAGTGTTCCCCACACACCCAGCACTGTCAGTGCTCCCCCCACACAGCCAGCACTGTCAGTGCTCCCCCCACACAGCCAGCACTGTCAGTGCTCCCCCCACACAGCCAGCACTGTCAGTGCTCCCCCACACAGCCAGCACTGTCAGTGCTCCCCCCACACAGCCAGCACTGTCAGTGCTCCCCCATACAGCCAGCACTGTCAGTGCTCCCACCCACACAGCCGGCACTGTCTGTGCTCCCCCCACACAGCCAGCACTGTCAGTGCTCCCCACACAGCCAGCACTGTCAGTGCTCCCACCGCACAGCCAGCACTGCCAGTGCTCCCACCACACAGCCAGCACTGTCAGCGCTCCCCACACATCCAGCACTGTCAGTGCTCCCCCCACACAGCCAGCACTGTCAGTGCTCCCCACACAGCCAGCACTGTCAGTGCTCCCCCCCACACAGCCAGCACTGTCAGTGCTCCCCCCACACAGCCAGCACTGTCAGTGCTTCCCCCACACAGCCAGCGCTGCCAGTGCTCCCCGACACAGCCAGCACTGCCAGTGCTCCCACCACACAGCCAGCACTGTCAGTGCTCCCCACACAGCCAGCACTGTCAGTGCTCCCCTCACACAGCCAGCACTGTCAGTCCTCCCCACACAGCCAGCACTGTCAGTGCTCCCCCCACACAGCCAGCACTGTCAGTGCTCCCCACACAGCCAGCACTGTCCGTGCTCCCACCACACAGCCAGCACTGTCAGTGCTCCCCCCCACACAGCCAGCACTGTCAGTGCTCCCCCACACAGCCAGCACTGTCAGTGCTCCCCCCACACAGCCAGCACTGTCAGTGCTCCCCCCACACAGCCAGCACTGTCAGTGCTCCCCCCACACAGCCAGCACTGTCAGTGCTCCCCCCCCCCCACACAGCCAGCACTGTCAGTGCTCCCCCGCATATCCAGCACTGTCAGTGCTCCCCCGCACACAGACAGCACTGTCAGTGCTCCCCACACACCCAGCACTGTCAGTGCTCCCCCCACACAGCCAGCACTGTCAGTGCTCCCCACACAGCCAGCACTGTCAGTGCTCCCCCACACAGCCAGCACTGTCAGTGCTCCCCCACACAGCCGGCACTGTCTGTGCTCCCCCACACAGCCAGCACTGTCTGTGCTCCCCCACACAGCCAGCACTGTCAGTGCTTCCCCCACACAGCCGGCACTGTCTGTGCTCCCCCACACAGCCAGCACTGTCAGTGCTCCCCCACACAGCCGGCACTGGCAGTGCTCCCCCCACACAGCCAGCACCGTCAGTGCTCCCCCACACAGCCGGCACTGTCTGTGCTCCCCCACACAGCCAGAACTGTCACTGCTCCCCCACACAGCCAGAACTGTCAGTGCTCCCGCCACACAGCCAGCACTGTCAGTGCTCCCACCACACAGCCAGCACTGTCAGTGCTCCACCCCATACAGCCAGCTCTGTCAGTGCTCCCCACACAGCCAGCACTGTCAGTGCTCCCCCACACAGCCAGCACTGACAGTGCTCCCCCACACAGCCAGCACTGTCAGTGCTCCCCCCCACACAGCCAGCACTGTCAGTGCTCCCCCGCACATCCAGCACTGTCAGTGCTCCCCCGCACACAGACAGCACTGTCAGTGCTCCCCACACACCCAGCACTGTCAGTGCTCCCCCCACACAGCCAGCACTGTCAGTGCTCCCCACACAGCCAGCACTGTCCGTGCTCCCACCACACAGCCAGCACTGTCTGTGCTCCCCCCCCACACAGCCAGCACTGTCAGTGCTCCCCCACACAGCCAGCACTGTCAGTGCTCCCCCCACACAGCCAGCACTGTCAGTGCTCCCCCCACACAGCCAGCACTGTCAGTGCTCCCCCCACACAGCCAGCACTGTCAGTGCTCCCCCCTCCCCACACAGCCAGCACTGTCAGTGCTCCCCCGCATATCCAGCACTGTCAGTGCTCCCCCGCACACAGACAGCACTGTCAGTGCTCCCCACACACCCAGCACTGTCAGTGCTCCCCCCACACAGCCAGCACTGTCAGTGCTCCCCACACAGCCAGCACTGTCAGTGCTCCCCCACACAGCCAGCACTGTCAGTGCTCCCCCACACAGCCGGCACTGTCTGTGCTCCCCCACACAGCCAGCACTGTCTGTGCTCCCCCACACAGCCAGCACTGTCAGTGCTTCCCCCACACAGCCGGCACTGTCTGTGCTCCCCCACACAGACAGCACTGTCAGTGCTCCCCCACACAGCCGGCACTGGCAGTGCTCCCCCCACACAGCCAGCACCGTCAGTGCTCCCCCACACAGCCGGCACTGTCTGTGCTCCCCCACACAGCCAGAACTGTCACTGCTCCCCCACACAGCCAGAACTGTCAGTGCTCCCACCACACAGCCAGCACTGTCAGTGCTCCCTCCACACAGCCAGCAATGTCAGTGCTCCCCCACACATCCAGCACTGTGAGTGCTCCCCCATACAGCCAGCACTGTCAGTGCTCCCACACACAGCCAGCACTGTCAGTGCTCCCACACACAGCCAGCACTGCCAGTGCTCCCACCACACAGCCAGCACTGTCAGTGCTCCCACCACACAGCCAGCACTGTCAGTGCACCCCCCACACAGCCAGCACTGTCAGTGCTCCCACCACACAGCCAGCACTGTCAGTGCTCCCCCCACACAGCCAGCACTGTCAGTGCTCCCCACACAGCCAGCACTGTCAGTGCTCTCCCACACAGACAGCACTGTCAGTGCTCCCCCCACACAGCCAGCACTGTCAGTGCTCCCCCACACGGCCAGCATGTCAGTGCTCCCCCCACTCAGCCAGCACTGTCCGTGCTCCCAACACACAGCCAGCACTGTCAGTGCTACCACCACACACCCAACACTGTCAGTGCTCCCCCACACAGACAGCACTGTCAGTGCTCTCCACACACCCAGCACTGTCAGTGCTCCCCCCACACAGCCAGCACTGTCAGTGCACCCCCCACACAGCCAGCACTGTCAGTGCTCCCCCACACAGCCGGCACTGGCAGTGCTCCCCCCACACAGACAGCACTGTCTGTGCTCCCACCACACAGCCAGCACTGTCAGTGCTCCCCCACACAGCCAGCACTGTCCGTGCTCCCAACACACAGCCAGCACTGTCAGTGCTCCCACCACACACCCAGCACTGTCAGTGCTCCCCCCACACAGACAGCACTGCCAGTGCTCCCCCACACAGCCAGCACTGTCAGTGCTCCCCCACACAGCCAGCACTGTCAGTGCTCCCCCACACAGCCAGCACTGTCAGTGCTCCCACCACACAGCCAGCACTGTCAGTGCTCCCCCACACAGCCAGCACTGTCAGTGCTCCCCCACACAGCCAGCACTACCAGTACTCCCCCACACAGCCAGCACTGTCAGTACTCCCCCACACAGCCAGCACTGTCAGTGCTCCCCACTCTGCCAGCACTGTCAGTGCTCCCCCCACACAGCCAGCACTGTCAGTGCTCCCCACACAGCCAGCACTGTCAGTGCTCCCCCCACACAGCCAGCACTGTCAGTGCTTCCACCACACAGCCAGCACTGTCAGTGCTCCCCCACACAGCCAGCACTGTCAGTGCTCCCCCCACACAGCCAGCACTGTCAGTGCTCCCACCACACAGACAGCACTGTCAGTGCTCCCCCTCACAGCCAGCACTGCCTGTGCTCCCCCACACAGCCAGCACTGTCAGTGCTCCCCCACACAGCCAGCACTGTCAGTGCTCCCCCACACAGCCAGCACTGTCAGTGCTCCCACCACACAGCCAGCACTGTCAGGGCTCCCCCACACAGCCAGCACTGTCAGTGCTCCCCCACACAGCCAGCACTACCAGTACTCCCCCACACAGCCAGCACTGTCAGTACTCCCCCACACAGCCAGCACTGTCAGTGCTCCCCACTCTGCCAGCACTGTCAGTGCTCCCCCCACACAGCCAGCACTGTCAGTGCTCCCCACACAGCCAGCACTGTCAGTGCTCCCCCCACACAGCCAGCACTGTCAGTGCTTCCACCACACAGCCAGCACTGTCAGTGCTCCCCACACAGCCTGCACTGTCAGTGCTCCCCCCACACAGCCAGCACTGTCAGTGCTCCCCCCACACAGCCAGCACTGTCAGTGCTCCCACCACACAGACAGCACTGTCAGTGCTCCCCCCACACAGCCAGCACTGTCAGTGCTTCCACCACACAGCCAGCACTGTCAGTGCTCCCCCACACAGCCTGCACTGTCAGTGCTCCCCCCCACACAGCCAGCACTGTCAGTGCTCCCACCACACAGCCAGCACTGTCTGTGCTCCCACCACACAGACAGCACTGTCAGTGCTCCCCCACACAGCCAGCACTGTCCGTGCTCCCAACACACAGCCAGCACTGTCAGTGCTACCACCACACACCCAGCACTGTCAGTGCTCCCCCCACACAGACAGCACTGTCAGTGTTCCCCACACACCCAGCACTGTCAGTGCTCCCCCCACACAGCCAGCACTGTCAGTGCTCCCCCCACACAGCCAGCACTGTCAGTGCTCCCCCCACACAGCCAGCACTGTCAGTGCTCCCCCACACAGCCAGCACTGTCAGTGCTCCCCCCACACAGCCAGCACTGTCAGTGCTCCCCCATACAGCCAGCACTGTCAGTGCTCCCACCCACACAGCCGGCACTGTCTGTGCTCCCCCCACACAGCCAGCACTGTCAGTGCTCCCCACACAGCCAGCACTGTCAGTGCTCCCACCGCACAGCCAGCACTGCCAGTGCTCCCACCACACAGCCAGCACTGTCAGCGCTCCCCACACATCCAGCACTGTCAGTGCTCCCCCCACACAGCCAGCACTGTCAGTGCTCCCCACACAGCCAGCACTGTCAGTGCTCCCCCCACACAGCCAGCACTGTCAGTGCTCCCCCCACACAGCCAGGACTGTCAGTGCTTCCCCCACACAGCCAGCACTGCCAGTGCTCCCCGACACAGCCAGCACTGCCAGTGCTCCCACCACACAGCCAGCACTGTCAGTGCTCCCCACACAGCCAGCACTGTCAGTGCTCCCCTCACACAGCCAGCACTGTCAGTCCTCCCCACACAGCCAGCACTGTCAGTGCTCCCCCCACACAGCCAGCACTGTCAGTGCTTCCACCACACAGCCAGCCCTGTCAGTGCTACCCCACACAGCCAGATCTGTCAGTGCTCCCCCCACACAGCCAGCACTGTCCGTGCTCCCAACACACAGCCAGCACTGTTAGTGCTACCACCACACACCCAGCACTGTCAGTGCTCCCCCCACACAGACAGCACTGTCAGTGCTCCCCCCACACAGCCAGCACTGTCAGTGCTCCCCCCACACAGCCAGCACTGTCAGTGCTCCCCCACACAGCCAGCACTGTCAGTGCTCCCCCCACACAGCCAGCACTGTCAGTGCTCCCACCCACACAGCCGGCACTGTCTGTGCTCCCCCCACACAGCCAGCACTGTCAGTGCTCCCCACACAGCCAGCACTGTCAGTGCTCCCACCGCACAGCCAGCACTGCCAGTGCTCCCACCACACAGCCAGCACTGTCAGTGCTCCCCACACAGACAGCACTGTCAGTGCTCCCCCCACACAGCCAGCACTGTCAGTGCTCCCCACACAGCCAGCACTGTCAGTGCTCCCACCACACAGCCAGCACTGTCAGTGCTTCCGCCACACAGCCAGCACTGCCAGTGCTCCCCCACACAGCCAGCACTGCCAGTGCTCCCACCACACAGCCAGCACTGTCAGTGCTCCCCACACAGCCAGCACTGTCAGTGCTCCCCCCACACAGACAGCACTGTCAGTGCTCCCCACACAGCCAGCACTGTCAGTGCTCCCCCCAAACAGCCAGCACTGTCAGTGCTTCCACCACACAGCCAGCCCTGTCAGTGCTCCCCCCACACAGCCAGCACTGTCAGTGCTCCCACCACACAGTCAGCACTGTAAGTGCTCGTCCACACAGCCAGCACTGTCAGTGCTCCCCCCACACAGCCAGCACTGTCAGTGCTCCCCCACACAGTCAGCACTGTCAGTGCTCCCCCCACACAGCCAGCACTGTCAGTGCTCCCCCACACAGCCAGCACTGTCAGTGCTCCCACCCACACAGCCGGCACTGTCTGTGCTCCCCCCACACAGCCAGCACTGTCAGTGCTCCCCACACAGCCAGCACTGTCAGTGCTCCCACCGCACAGCCAGCACTGCCAGTGCTCCCCACCACACAGCCAGCACTGTCAGTGCTCCCCACACAGCCAGCACTGTCAGTGCTCCCCCCACACAGCCAGCACTGTCAGTGCTCCCCACACAGCCAGCACTGTCAGTGCTCCCACCACACAGCCAGCACTGTCAGTGCTTCCCCCACACAGCCAGCCCTGTCAGTGCTCCCCCACACAGCCAGCACTGTCAGTGCTCCCACCAGACAGTCAGCACATTAAGTGCTCGTCCACACAGCCAGCACTGTCAGTGCTCCCCCCACACAGCCAGCACTGTCAGTGCTCCCACCACACAGCCAGCACTGTCAGTGCTCCCCCACACAGCCAGCACTGTCAGTGCTCCCACCACACAGTCAGCACTGTCAGTGCCCCCCCCACACAGCCAGCACTGTCAGTGCTCCCCCACACAGCCAGCACTGTCAGTGCTCCCACCACACAGTCAGCACTGTAAGTGCTCGTCCACACAGCCAGCACTGTCAGTGCTCCCCCACACAGCCAGCACTGTCAGTGCTCCCACCACACAGCCAGCACTGTCAGTGCTCCCCCACACAGCCAGCACTGTCAGTGCTCCCCCACACAGTCAGCACTGTCAGTGCTCCCCCCACACAGCCAGCACTGACAGTGCTCCCCCACACAGTCACCACTGTCAGTGCTCGTCCACACAGCCAGCACTGTCAGTGCTCCCCCCCACACAGCCAGCACTGTCAGTGCTCCCACCACACAGCCAGCACTGTCAGTGCTCCCCCACACAGCCAGCACTGTCAGTGCTCCCACCACACAGTCAGCACTGTCAGTGCTCCCCCACACAGCCAGCACTGTCAGTGCTCCCACCACACAGCCAGCACTGTCAGTGCTCCCCCACACAGCCAGCACTGTCAGTGCTCCCCCACATAGCCAAGCACTGTCAGTGCTCTCCCCACACAGCCAGCACTGTCAGTGCTCCCACCAACACAGCCAGCACTGTCAGATGCTACCCCACACAGCCAGCACTGTCAGTGCTCCCACCACACAGCCAGCACTGTCAGTGCTCCCCCACACAGCCAGCACTGTCAGTGCTCCCCCCACACAGCCAGCACTGTCTTGTGCTCCACCCACACAGCCAGCACTGTCAGTGCACCCCCGCAAAGCCAGCACTGTCAGTGCTCCCCCACACATCCAGCCCTGTCAGTGCTCCCCCCACACAGCCAGCACTGTCAGTGCTCCCCCCACACAGCCAGCACTGTCAGTGCTCCCCCGCACAGCCAGCACTCTGAGTGCTCCCCAACACAGCCAGCACTGTCAGTGCTCCCCCCGCACAGCCAGCACTGTCAGTGCTCCCCCGCACAGCCAGCACTGTCAGTGCTCCACCCACACAGCCAGCACTGTCAGTGCTCCCCCCACACAGCCAGCACCGTCACTGCTCCCCCACACTGCCAGCACTGTCAGTGCTCCCACCACACAGCCAGCACTGTCAGTGCTCCCACCACACAGCCAGCACTGTCAGTGCTCCCACCACACAGCCAGCACTGTCAGTGCTCCCACTACACAGCCAATACTGTCAGTGCTCCCACCACACAGCCAGCACTGTCAGTGCTCCCACCACACAGCCAGCACTGTCAGTGCGCCCCCCCCCCCCCCACAGCCAGCACTGTCAGTGCTCCCCCACACAGCCAGCACTGTCAGTGCTCCCCCACACAGCCAGCACTGTCAGTGCTCCCCCCACACAGCCAGCCCTGTCAGTGCTCCCCACACACAGCCAGCACTGTCAGTGCTCCCACCACACAGCCAGCACTGTCAGTGCTCCCCCCCCACACAGCCAGCACTGTCATTGCTCCCCCGCACAGCCAGCACTGTCAGTGCTCCCCACACAGCCAGCACTGTCCGTGCTCCCAACACACAGCCAGCACTGTCAGTGCTCCCCCACACACAGCCAGCACTGTCAGTGCTCCCCCATACAGCCAGCACTGTCTGTGCTCCCCAAACACAGCCAGCACTGTCAGTGCTCCCACACACAGCCGGCACTGGCAGTGCTCCCCCCACACAGCCAGCACTGTCAGTGCTCCCCCACACAGCCAGCACTGTCTGTGCTCCCCCCACACAGCCACCACTGTCAGTGCTCCCCCACACAGCCAGCACTGTCAGTGCTCCCCCACACAGCCAGCACTGTCAGTGCTCCCCACACAGCCAGAACTGTCAGTGCTCCCACCACACAGCCAGCACTGTCAGTGCTCCCCCCACACAGCCAGCACTGTCAGTGCTCCGCCATACATCCAGCACTGTCAGTGCTCCCCCCACACAGCCAGCACTGCCAGTGGTCCCACCACACCGCCAGTACTGTCAGTGCTCCCACCACACAGACAGCACTGTCAGTGCTCCCACCACACAGCCAGCACTGTCAGTGCTCCCCCACACAGCCAGCACTGTCAGTGCTCCCCCACACAGCCAGCACTGTCAGTGCTCCCCCCACACAGCCAGCCCTGTCAGTGCCCCCCACACACAGCCAGCACTGTCAGTGCTCCCACCACACAGCCAGCACTGTCAGTGCTCCCCCCCACACAGCCAGCACTGTCATTGCTCCCCCGCACAGCCAGCACTGTCAGTGCTCCCCACACAGCCAGCACTGTCCGTGCTCCCAACACACAGCCAGCACTGTCAGTGCTCCCCCACACACAGCCAGCACTGTCAGTGCTCCCCCATACAGCCAGCACTGTCTGTGCTCCCCAAACACAGCCAGCACTGTCAGTGCTCCCACACACAGCCGGCACTGGCAGTGCTCCCCCCACACAGCCAGCACTGTCAGTGCTCCCCCACACAGCCAGCACTGTCTGTGCTCCCCCCCACACAGCCACCACTGTCAGTGCTCCCCCACACAGCCAGCACTGTCAGTGCTCCCCCACACAGCCAGCACTGTCAGTGCTCCCCACACAGCCAGAACTGTCAGTGCTCCCACCACACAGCCAGCATTGTCAGTGCTCCCCCCACACAGCCAGCACTGTCAGTGCTCCGCCATACATCCAGCACTGTCAGTGCTCCCCCCACACAGCCAGCACTGCCAGTGGTCCCACCACACCGCCAGTACTGTCAGTGCTCCCACCACACAGACAGCACTGTCAGTGCTCCCACCACACAGCCAGCACTGTCAGTGCTCCCCCACACAGCCAGCACTGTCGGTGCTCCCCCCACACAGCCAGCACTGTCAGTGCTCCCCCACACTGCCAGCACTGTCAGTGCTCCCCCATATAGCCAGCACTGTCAGTGCTCCCACACACAGCCAGCACTGTCAGTGCTCCCACCACACAGCCAGCACTGTCAGTGCTCCCCCTCACAGCCAGCACTGCCAGTGCTCCCCCACACAGCCAGCACTGTCAGTGCTCCCCACACAGCCAGCACTGTCAGTGCTCCCCCCACACAGCCAGCACTGTCAGTGCTCCCCCACACAGCCAGCACTGCCAGTGCTCCCCCACACAGCCAGCACTGTCAGTACTCCCCCACACAGCCAGCACTGTCAGTGCTCCCCACTCTGCCAGCACTGTCAGTGCTCCCCCCACACAGCCAGCACTGTCAGTGCTCCCCACACAGCCAGCACTGTCAGTGCTCCCCCCACACAGCCAGCACTGTCAGTGCTTCCACCACACAGCCAGCACTGTCAGTGCTCCCCCACACAGCCTGCACTGTCAGTGCTCCCCCACAAAGCCAGCACTGTCAGTGCTCCCCCCACACAGCCAGCACTGTCAGTGCTCCCACCACACAGACAGCACTGTCAGTGCTCCCCCCACACAGCCAGCACTGTCAGTGCTTCCACCACACAGCCAGCACTGTCAGTGCTCCCCCACACAGCCTGCACTGTCAGTGCTCCCCCCACACAACCAGCACTGTCAGTGCTCCCCCCACACAGCCAGCACTGTCAGTGCTCCCACCACACAGACAGCACTGTCAGTGCTCCCCCACACAGCCAGCACTGTCCGTGCTCCCAACACACAGCCAGCACTGTCAGTGCTACCACCACACCCCCAGCACTGTCAGTGCTCCCCCCACACAGACAGCACTGTCAGTGCTTCCCCACACACCCAGCACTGTCAGTGCTCCCCCCCCACACAGCCAGCACTGTCAGTGCTCCCCCCACACAGCCAGCACTGTCAGTGCTCCCCCCACACAGCCAGCACTGTCAGTGCTCCCCCACACAGCCAGCACTGTCAGTGCTCCCCCCCACACAGCCAGCACTGTCAGTGCTCCCCCACACAGCCAGCACTGTCAGTGCTCCCACCCACACAGCCGGCACTGTCTGTGCTCCCCCCACACAGCCAGCACTGTCAGTGCTCCCCACACAGCCAGCACTGTCAGTGCTCCCACTGCACAGCCAGCACTGCCAGTGCTCCCACCACACAGCCAGCACTGTCAGTGCTCCCCACACATTCGGCACTGTCAGTGCTCCCCCCACACAGCCAGCACTGTCAGTGCTCCCCACACAGCCAGCACTGTCAGTGCTCCCCACACAGCCAGCACTGTCAGTGCTTCCCCCACACAGCCAGCACTGCCAGTGCTCCCCACACAGCCAGCACTGCCAGTGCTCCCACCACACAGCCAGCACTGTCAGTGCTCCCCACACAGCCAGCACTGTCAGTGCTCCCCCCACACAGCCAGCACTGTCAGTGCTCCCCACACAGCCAGCACTGTCAGTGCTCCCCCCACACAGCCAGCACTGTCAGTGCTTCCACCACACAGCCAGCCCTGTCAGTGCTCCCCCACACAGCCAGCACTGTCAGTGCTCCCCCCACACAGCGAGCACTGTCAGTGCTCCCACCACACAGTCAGCACTGTCAGTGCTCCCCCCACACAGTCAGCACTGTCAGTGCTCCCCCAACACAGCCAGCACTGTCAGTGCTCCCCCACACAGTCACCACTGTCAGTGCTCGTCCACACAGCCAGCACTGTCAGTGCTCCCCCCACACAGCCAGCACTGTCAGTGCTCCCACCACACAGCCAGCACTGTCAGTGCTCCCCCACACAGCCAGCACTGTCAGTGCTCCCACCACACAGTCAGCACTGTCAGTGCTCCCCCCACACAGCCAGCACTGTCAGTGCTCCCCACACAGCCAGCACTGGCAGTGCTCCCCCCACACAGCCAGCACTGTCAGTGCTTCCACCACACAGCCAGCCCTGTCAGTGCTCCCCCACACAGCCAGCACTGTCAGTGCTCCCCCCACACAGCCAGCACTGTCCGTGCTCCCAACACACAGCCAGCACTGTCAGTGCTACCACCACACACCCAGCACTGTCAGTGCTCCCCCCACACAGACAGCACTGTCAGTGCTCTCCACACACCCAGCACTGTCAGTGCTCCCCCCACACAGCCAGCACTGTCAGTGCTCCCCCACACAGCCAGCACTGTCAGTGCTCCCCCACACAGCCGGCACTGGCAGTGCTCCCCCCACACAGACAGCACTGTCAGTGCTCCCACCACACAGCCAGCACTGTCAGTGCTCCCCACACAGCCAGCACTGTCCGTGCTCCCAACACACAGCCAGCACTGTCAGTGCTACCACCACACACCCAGCACTGTCAGTGCTCCCCCCACACAGACAGCACTGTCAGTGCTCCCCACACACCCAGCACTGTTAGTGCTCCCCCCACACAGCCAGCACTGTCAGTGCTCCCCCCACACAGCCAGCACTGTCAGTGCTCCCCCACACACAGCCAGCACTGTCAGTGCTCCCCCACACAGCCAGCACTGTCAGTGCTCCCCCCACACAGCCAGCACTGTCAGTGCTCCCACCCACACAGCCGGCACTGTCTGTGCTCCCCCCACACAGCCAGCACTGTCAGTGCTACCCACACAGCCAGCACTGTCAGTGCTCCCACCGCACAGCCAGCACTGCCAGTGCTCCCCCACACAGCCAGCACTGCCAGTGCTCCCACCACACAGCCAGCACTGTCAGTGCTCCCCACACAGCCAGCACTGTCAGTGCTCCCCACACAGCCAGCACTGTCAGTGCTACCCCCAAACAGCCAGCACTGTCAGTGCTTCCACCACACAGCCAGCCCTGTCAGTGCTCCCCCACACAGCCAGCACTGTCAGTGCTCCCCCCACACAGCCAGCACTGTCAGTGCTCCCACCACACAGTCAGCACTGTAAGTGCTCGTCCACACAGCCAGCACTGTCAGTGCTCCCCCCACACAGCCAGCACTGTCAGTGCTCCCACCACACAGCCAGCACTGTCAGTGCTCCCCCCACACAGCCAGCACTGTCAGTGCTCCCACCACACAGTCAGCACTGTCAGTGCTCCCCTCACACAGCCAGCACTGTCAGTGCTCCCCCCACACAGCCAGCACTGTCAGTGCTCCCACCACACAGTCAGCACTGTAAGTGCTCGTCCACACAGCCAGCACTGTCAGTGCTCCCCCCACACAGCCAGCACTGTCAGTACTCCCACCACACAGCCAGCACTGTCAGTGCTCCCCCACACAGCCAGCACTGTCAGTCCTCCCCCCACACAGTCAGCACTGTCAGTGCTCCCCCCACACAGCCAGCACTGTCAGTGCTCCCCCACACAGTCACCACTTTCAGTGCTCGTCCACACAGCCAGCACTGTCAGTGCTCCCCCCACACAGCCAGCACTGTCAGTGCTCCCACCACACAGCCAGCACTGTCAGTGCTCCCCCACACAGCCAGCACTGTCTGTGCTCCCACCACACAGTCAGCACTGTCAGTGCTCCCCCACACAGCCAGCACTGTCAGTGCTCCCCCACACAGCCAGCACTGTCAGTGCTCCCACCACACAGCCAGCACTGTCAGTGCTCCCCCCACACAGCCAGCACTGTCAGTGCTCCCCCCACATAGCCAGCACTGTCAGTGCTCTCCCCACACAGCCAGCACTGTCAGTGCTCCCACCACACAGCCAGCACTGTCAGTGCTCCCCCACACAGCCAGCACTGTCAGTGCTCCCACCACACAGCCAGCACTGTCAGTGCTCCCCCACACAGCCAGCACTGTCAGTGCTCCCCCCACACAGCCAGCACTGTCTGTGCTCCACCCACACAGCCAGCACTGTCAGTGCACCCCCGCACAGCCAGCACTGTCAGTGCTCCCCCTCACATCCAGCCCTGTCAGTGCTCCCCCACACAGCCAGCACTGTCAGTGCTCCCCCACACAGCCAGCACTGTCAGTGCTCCCCCGCACAGCCAGCACTCTGAGTGCTCCCCAACACAGCCAGCACTGTCAGTGCTCCCCCGCACAGCCAGCACTGTCAGTGCTCCCCCGCACAGCCAGCACTGTCAGTGCTCCACCCACACAGCCAGCACTGTCAGTGCTCCCCCCACACAGCCAGCACTGTCAGTGCTCCCCCCACACAGCCAGCACTGTCAGTGCACCCCCACACTGCCAGCACTGTCAGTGCTCCCACCACACAGCCAGCACTGTCAGTGCTCCCACCACACAAAGCCAGCACTGTCAGTGCTCCCACCACACAGCCAGCACTGTCAGTGCTCCCACCACACAGCCAGCACTGTCAGTGCTCCCACCACACAGCCAGCACTGTCAGTGCGCCCCCCCCCCCCCCACAGCCAGCACTGTCAGTGCTCCCCCACACAGCCAGCACTGTCAGTGCTCCCCCACACAGCCAGCACTGTCAGTGCTCCCCCCACACAGCCAGCCCTGTCAGTGCTCCCCACACACAGCCAGCACTGTCAGTGCTCCCACCACACAGCCAGCACTGTCAGTGCTCCCCCCCCACACAGCCAGCACTGTCATTGCTCCTCCGCACAGCCAGCACTGTCAGTGCTCCCCACACAGCCAGCACTGTCCGTGCTCCCAACACACAGCAAGCACTGTCAGTGCTCCCCCACACACAGCCAGCACTGTCAGTGCTCCCCCAGACAGCCAGCACTGTCTGTGCTCCCCAAACACAGCCAGCACTGTCAGTGCTCCCACAGACAGCCGGCACTGGCAGTGCTCCCCCCACACAGCCAGCACTGTCAGTGCTCCCCCACACAGCCAGCACTGTCTGTGCTCCCCCCACACAGCCAGCACTGTCAGTGCTCCCCCACACAGCCAGCACTGTCAGTGCTCCCCCACACAGCCAGCACTGTCAGTGCTCCCCACACAGCCAGAACTGTCAGTGCTCCCACCACACAGCCAGCACTGCCAGTGCTCCCCCCACACAGCCAGCACTGTCAGTGCTCCGCCATACATCCAGCACTGTCAGTGCTCCCCCACACAGCCAGCACTGTCAGTGCTCCCCCAACACAGCCAGCACTGTCAGTGCTCCCCCCAAGCAGCCAGCACTGCCAGTGGTCCCACCACACCGCCAGTACTGTCAGTGCTCCCACCACACAGACAGCACTGTCAGTGCTCCCACCACACAGCCAGCACTGTCAGTGCTCCCCCACACAGCCAGCACTGTCGGTGCTCCCCCCACACAGCCAGCACTGTCAGTGCTCCCCCACACAGCCAGCACTGTCAGTGCTCCCCCATACAGCCAGCACTGTCAGTGCTCCCACACACAGCCAGCACTGTCAGTGCTCCCACCACACAGCCAGCACTGTCAGTGCTCCCCCCTCACAGCCAGCACTGCCAGTGCTCCCCCACACAGCCAGCACTGTCAGTGCTCCCCCACACAGCCAGCACTGTCAGTGCTCCCCCCGCACAGCCAGCACTGTCAGTGCTCCCACCACACAGCCAGCACTGTCAGTGCTCCCCCACACAGCCAGCACTGTCAGTGCTCCCCCACACAGCCAGCACTGCCAGTGCTCCCCCACACAGCCAGCACTGTCAGTACTCCCCCACACAGCCAGCACTGTCAGTGCTCCCCACTCTGCCAGCACTGTCAGTGCTCCCCCCACACAGCCAGCACTGTCAGTGATCCCCACACAGCCAGCACTGTCAGTGCTCCCCCCACACAGCCAGCACTGTCAGTGCTTCCACCACACAGCCAGCACTGTCAGTGCTCCCCCACACAGCCTGCACTGTCAGTGCTCCCCCCACACAGCCAGCACTGTCAGTGCTCCCCCCACACAGCCAGCACTGTCAGTGCTCCCACCACACAGACAGCACTGTCAGTGCTCCCCCCACACAGCCAGCACTGTCAGTGCTTCCACCACACAGCCAGCACTGTCAGTGCTCCCCCACACAGTCTGCACTGTCAGTGCTCCCCCCACACAGCCAGCACTGTCAGTGCTCCCCCCACACAGCCAGCACTGTCAGTGCTCCCACCACACAGACAGCACTGTCAGTGCTCCCCCACATAGCCAGCACTGTCCGTGCTCCCAACACACAGGCAGCACTGTCAGTGCTACCACCACACACCCAGCACTGTCAGTGCTCCCCCCACACAGACAGCACTGTCAGTGCTCCCCACACACTCAGCACTGTCAGTGCTCCCCCCACACAGACAGCACTGTCAGTGCTCCCCCCACACAGCCAGCACTGTCAGTGCTCCCCCCACACAGCCAGCACTGTCAGTGCTCCCCCCACACAGCCAGCACTGTCAGTGATCCCCCACACAGCCAGCACTGTCAATGCTCCCACCCACACAGCCGGCACTGTCTGTGCTCCCCCCACACAGCCAACACTGTCAGTGCTCCCCACACAGCCAGCACTGTCAGTGCTCCCACCGCACAGCCAGCACTGCCAGTGCTCCCACCACACAGCCAGCACTGTCAGTGCTCCCCACACATCCAGCACTGTCAGTGCTCCCCCACACAGCCAGCACTGTCAGTGCTCCCCACACAGCCAGCACTGTCAGTGCTCCCCCACACAGCCAGCACTGTCAGTGCTTCCACCACACAGCCAGCACTGCCAGTGCTCCCCCACACAGCCAGCACTGCCAGTGCTCCCACCACACAGCCAGCACTGTCAGTGCTCCCCACACAGCCAGCACTGTCAGTGCTCCCCCCACACAGCCAGCACTGTCAGTGCTCCCCACACAGCCAGCACTGTCAGTGCTCCCCCCACACAGCCAGCACTGTCAGTGCTTCCACCACACAGCCAGCCCTGTCAGTGCTCCCCCACACAGCCAGCACTGTCAGTGCTCCCCCCACACAGCCAGCACTGTCAGTGCTCCCACCACACAGTCAGCACTGTCAGTGCTCCCCCCACACAGTCAGCACTGTCAGTGCTCCCCCCACACAGCCAGCACTCTCAGTGCTCCCCCACACAGTCACCACTGTCAGTGCTCGTCCACACAGCCAGCACTGTCAGTGCTCCCCCCACACAGCCAGCACTGTCAGTGCTCCCACCACACAGCCAGCACTGTCAGTGTTCCCCCACACAGCCAGCACTGTCAGTGCTCCCACCACACAGCCAGCACTGTCAGTGCTCCCCCACACAGCCAGCACTGTCAGTGCTCCCACCACACAGCCAGCACTGTCAGTGCTCCCCCCACACAGCCAGCACTGTCAGTGCTCCCCCACATAGCCAGCACTGTCAGTGCTCTCCCCACACAGCCAGCACTGTCAGTGCTCCCACCACACAGCCAGAACTGTCAGTGCTCCCCACACAGCCAGCACTGTCAGTGCTCCCACCACACAGCCAGCACTGTCAGTGCTCCCCCACACAGCCAGCACTGTCAGTGCTCCCCCACACAGCCAGCACTGTCTGTGCTCCACCCACACAGCCAGCACTGTCAGTGCACCCCCGCACAGCCAGCACTGTCAGTGCTCCCCCACACATCCAGCCCTGTCAGTGCTCCCCCCACACAGGCAGCACTGTCAGTGCTCCCCCACACAGCCAGCACTGTCAGTGCTCCCCCGCACAGCCAGCACTCTGAGTGCTCCCCAACACAGCCAGCACTGTCAGTGCTCCCCCGCACAGCCAGCACTGTCAGTGCTCCCCCGCACAGCCAGCACTGTCAGTGCTCCACCCACACAGCCAGCACTGTCAGTGCTCCCCCCACACAGCCAGCACTGTCAGTGCTTCCCCACACAGCCAGCACTGTCAGTGCTCCCCCACACTGCCAGCACTGTCAGTGCTCCCACGACACAGCCAGCACTGTCAGTGCTCCCACCACACAGCCAGCACTGTCAGTGCTCCCACCACACAGCCAGCACTGTCAGTGCTCCCACTACACAGCCAGCACTGTCAGTGCTCCCACCACACAGCCAGCACTGTCAGTTCTCCCACCACACAGCCAGCACTGTCAGTGCTCCCCACACAGCCAGCACTGTCAGTGCTCCCCCACACAGCCAGCACTGTCAGTGCTCCCCCCACACAGCCAGCCCTGTCAGTGCTCCCCACACACAGCCAGCACTGTCAGTGCTCCCACCACACAGCCAGCACTGTCAGTGCTCCCCCCACACAGCCAGCACTGTCAGTGCTCCCCCGCACAGCCAGCACTGTCAGTGCTCCCCACACAGCCAGCACTGTCCGTGCTCCCAACACACAGCCAGCACTGTCAGTGCTCCCCCACACACAGCCAGCACTGTCAGTGCTCCCCCACACAGCCAGCACTGTCTGTGCTCCCCAAACACAGCCAGCACTGTCAGTGCTCCCACACACAGCCGGCACTGGCAGTGCTCCCCCCACACAGCCAGCACTGTCAGTGCTCCCCCCACACAGCCGGCACTGTCTGTGCTCCCCCCACACAGCCGGCACTGTCAGTGCTCCCCCACACAGCCAGCACTGTCAGTGCTCCCCCACACAGCCAGCACTGTCAGTGCTCCCCACACAGCCAGAACTGTCAGTGCTCCCACCACACAGCCAGCACTGTCAGTGCACCCCCCACACAGCCAGCACTGTCAGTGCTCCGCTACACATGCAGCACTGTCAGTGCTCCCCCACACAGCCAGCACGGTCAGTGCTCCCCCACACAGCCAGCACTGTCAGTGCTCCACCCACACAGCCAGCACTGCCAGTGGTCCCACCACACCGCCAGTACTGTCAGTGCTCCCACCACACAGACAGCACTGTCAGTGCTCCCACCACACAGCCAGCACTGTCAGTGCTCCCCACACAGCCAGCACTGTCGGTGCTCCCCCCACACAGCCAGCACTGTCAGTGCTCCCCCACACAGCCAGCACTGTCAGTGCTCCCCCATACAGCCAGCACTGTCAGTGCTCCCACACACAGCCAGCACTGTCAGTGCTCTCACCACACAGCCAGCACTGTCAGTGCTCCCCCTCATAGCCAGCACTGTCAGTGCTCCCCCCACACAGCCAGCACTGTCAGTGCTCCCCCCACACAGCCAGCACTGTCAGTGCTCCCACCACACAGCCAGCACTGTCAGTGCTCCCCCACACAGCCAGCACTGTCAGTGCTCCCCCACACAGCCAGCACTGCCAGTGCTCCCCACACAGCCAGCACTGTCAGTACTCCCCCACACAGCCAGCACTGTCAGTGCTCCCCACTCTGCCAGCACTGTCAGTGCTCCCCCACACAGCCAGCACTGTCAGTGCTCCCCACAAAGCCAGCACTGTCAGTGCTCCCCCCACACAGCCAGCACTGTCAGTGCTTCCACCACCCAGCCAGCACTGTCAGTGCTCCCCCACACAGCCTGTACTGTCAGTGCTCCCCCCACACAGCCAGCACTGTCAGCGCTCCCCCCACACAGCCAGCACTGTCAGTGCTCCCAACACACAGACAGCACTGTCAGTGCTCCCCCCACACAGCCAGCACTGTCAGTGCTTCCACCACACAGCCAGCACTGTCAGTGCTCCCCCACACAGCCTGCACTGTCAGTGCTCCCCCCACACAGCCAGCACTGTCAGTGCTCCCCCCACACAGCCAGCACTGTCAGTGCTCCCACCACACAGACATCACTGTCAGTGCTCCCCCCACACAGCCAGCACTGTCAGTGCTCCCCCCACACAGCCAGCACTGCCAGTGGTCCCACCACACCGCCAGTACTGTCAGTGCTCCCACCACACAGACAGCACTGTCAGTGCTCCCCCACACAGCCAGCACTGTCAGTGCTCCCCCACACAGCCAGCACTGTCGGTGCTCCCCCACACAGCCAGCACTGTCAGTGCTCCCCCACACAGCCAGCACTGTCAGTGCTCCCCCATACAGCCAGCACTGTCAGTGCTCCCACACACAGCCAGCACTGTCAGTGCTCCCACCACACAGCCAGCACTGTCAGTGCTCCCCCTCACAGCCAGCACTGCCAGAGCTACCCCCACACAGCCAGCACTGTCAGTGCTCCCCCCACACAGCCAGCACTGTCAGTGCTCCCCCCACACAGCCAGCACTGTCAGTGCTCCCACCACACAGCCAGCACTGCCAGGGCTCCCCCACACAGCCAGCACTGTCAGTGCTCCCCCACACAGCCAGCACTGCCAGTGCTCCCCCACACAGCCAGCACTGTCAGTGCTCCCCCACACAGCCAGCACTGTCAGTGCTCCCCACACAGCCAGCACTGTCAGTGCTCCCCCCACACAGCCAGCACTGTCAGTGCTTCCACCACACAGCCAGCACTGTCAGTGCTCCCCCACACAGCCTGCACTGTCAGTGCTCCCCCCACACAGCCAGCACTGTCAGTGCTCCCCCCACACAGCCAGCACTGTCAGTGCTTCCACCACACAGCCAGCACTGTCAGTGCTCCCACCACACAGCGAGCCCTGTCAGTGCTCCCCCACACAGCCAGCACTGTCAGTGCTCCCCCACACAGCCAGCACTGTCAGTGCTCCCACCACACCGTCAGCACTGTCAGTGCTCCCCCCACACTGTCAGCACTATCAGTGCTCCCCCCACACAGCCAGCACTGTCAGTGCTCCCCCACACAGTCACCACTGTCAGTGCTCGTCCACACAGCCAGCACTGTCAGTGCTCCCCCCACACAGCCAGCACTGTCAGTGCTCCCACCACACAGCCAGCACTGTCAGTGCTCCCCCCACACAGCCAGCACTGTCAGTGCTCCCAGCACACAGTCAGCACTGTCAGTGCTCCCCCCACACAGCCAGAACTGTCAGTGCTCCCCCACACAGCCAGCACTGTCAGTGCTCCCACCACACAGCCAGCACTGTCAGTGCTCCCCCCACACAGCCAGCACTGTCAGTGCTCCCACCACACAGCCAGCACTGTCAGTGCTCCCCCCACACAGCCAGCACTGTCAGTGCTCCCCCACACAGCCAGCACTGTCAGTGCTCCCCCACACAGCCAGCACTGTCAGTGCTCCCACCACACAGCCAGCACTGTCAGTGCTCCCCACACAGCCAGCACTGTCAGAGCTCCCACCACACAGCCAGCACTGTCAGTGCTCCCCACGCAGCCAGCACTGTCAGTGCTCCCCCACACAGCCAGCACTGTCAGTGCTCCACCCACACAGCCAGCACTGTCAGTGCTCCTCCGCACAGCCAGCACTGTCAGCGCTCCCCCACACAGCCAGCCCTGTCAGTGCTCCCCCCACACAGCCAGCACTGTCAGTGCTCCCCCACACAGCCAGCACTGTCAGTGCTCCCCCGCACAGCCAGCACTGTCAGTGCTCCCCAACACAGCCAGCACTGTCAGTGCTCCCCCGCACAGCCAGCACTGCCAGTGCTCCCCCGCACAGCCAGCACTGTTTGTACTCCACCCACACAGCCAGCACTGTCAGTGCTCCCACTACACAGCCAGCACTGTCAGTGCTCCACCCACACAGCCAGCACTGTCAGTGCTCCCCCACACAGTCACCACTGTCAGTGCTCGTCACCACACAGCCAGCACTGTCAGTGCTCCAACCACACACAGCCAGCACTTTCAGTGCTCCCACCACACAGCCAGCACTGTCAGTGACCCCCCACACAGCCAGCACTGTCAGTGCTCCCCCACACAGCCAGCACTGTCAGTGCTCCCACCACACAGCCAGCACTGTCAGTGCTCCCCCCACACAGCCAGCACTGTCAGTGCTCCCACCACACAGCCAGCACTGTCAGTGCTCCCCCCACACAGCCAGCACTGTCAGTGCTCCCCCGCACAGCCAGCACTGTCAGTGCTCCCCACACAGCCAGCACTGTCCGTGCTCCCAACACACAGCCAGCACTGTCAGTGCTCCCCCCACACAGCCAGCACTGTCCGTGCTCCCAACACACAGCCAGCACTGTCTGTGCTCCCCCACACACAGCCAGCACTGTCAGTGCTCCCCCACACACCCAGCACTGTCAGTGTTCCCCGCACACAGACAGCACTGTCAGTGCTCCCCACACACAGCCAGCACTGTCAGTGCGCCCCCACACAGCCGGCACTGTCTGTGCTCCCCCCACACAGCCAGCACTGTCAGTGCTCCCCACACAGCCAGCACTGTCAGTGCTCCCCCACACAGCCAGCACTGTCAGTGCTCCCCACACAGCCAGAACTGTCTGTGCTCCCACCACACAGCCAGCACTGTCAGTGCTCCCCCACACAGCCAGCACTGTCAGTGCTCCCCCCACACAGCCAGCACTGTCAGTGCGCCCCCACACAGCCGGCACTGTCTGTGCTCCCCCCACACAGCCAGCACTGTCAGTGCTCCCCCACACAGCCAGCACTGTCAGTGCTCCCCACACAGCCAGAACTGTCTGTGCTCCCACCACACAGCCAGCACTGTCAGTGCTCCCCCACACAGCCAGCACTGTCAGTGCTCCCCCCACACAGCCAGCACTGTCAGTGCTCCCCCCACACAGCCGGCACTGTCAGTGCTCCAACCACACAGCCAGCCCTGTCAGTGCCCCCCCACACAGCCAGCACTGTCAGTGCTCCCACACACACAGCCAGCACTGTCACTGCTCCCACCACACCGTCAGCACTGTCAGTGCTTCCCCCACACAGTCAGCACTATCAGTGCTCCCCCCACACAGCCAGCACTGTCAGTGCTCCCCCACACAGTCACCACTGTCAGTGCTCGTCCACACAGCCAGCACTGTCAGAGCTCCCCCACACAGCCAGCACTGTCAGTGCTCCCACCACACAGCCAGCACTGTCAGTGCTCCCCCCACACAGCCAGCACTGTCAGTGCTCCCAGCACACAGTCAGCACTGTCAGTGCTCCCCCACACAGCCAGCACTGTCAGTGCTCCCCCACACAGCCAGCACTGTCAGTGCTCCCACCACACAGCCAGCACTGTCAGTGCTCCCCCACACAGCCAGCACTGTCAGTGCTCCCACCACACAGCCAGCACTGTCAGTGCTCCCCCCACACAGCCAGCACTGTCAGTGCTCTCCCACACAGCCAGCACTGTCAGTGCTCCCCCCACACAGCCAGCACTGTCAGTGCTCCCACCACACAGCCAGCACTGTCAGTGCTCCCCCACACAGCCAGCACTGTCAGTGCTCCCACCACACAGCCAGCACTGTCAGTGCTCCCCACACAGCCAGCACTGTCAGTGCTCCCCCCAGACAGCCAGCACTGTCAGTGCTCCACCCACACAGCCAGCACTGTCAGTGCTCCCCCGCACAGCCAGCACTGTCAGTGCTCCCCCACACAGCCAGCCCTGTCAGTGCTCCCCCCACACAGCCAGCACTGTCAGTGCTCCCCCACACAGCCAGCACTGTCAGTGCTCCCCCGCACAGCCAGCACTGTCAGTGCTCCCCAACACAGCCAGCACTGTCAGTGCTCCCCCGCACAGCCAGCACTGTCAGTGCTCCCCAACACAGCCAGCACTGTCAGTGCTCCCTAGACACAGCCAGCACTGTCAGTGCCCCCGACACAGCCAGCACTGTATATGCTCCCACCACACAGCCAGCACTGTCAGTGCTCCAACCACACACAGCCAGCACTTTCAGTGCTCCCACCACACAGCCAGCACTGTCACTGACCCCCCACACAGCCAGCACTGTCAGTGCTCCCCCACACAGCCAGCACTGTCAGTGCTCCCACCACACAGCCAGCACTGTCAGTGCTCCCCCCACACAGCCAGCACTGTCAGTGCTCCCACCACACAGCCAGCACTGTCAGTGCTCCCCCCACACAGCCAGCACTGTCAGTGCTGCCCCGCACAGCCAGCACTGTCAGTGCTCCCCACACAGCCAGCACTGTCCGAGCTCCCAACACACAGCCAGCACTGTCAGTGCTCCCCCCACACAGCCAGCACTGTCCGTGCTCCCAACACACAGCCAGCACTGTCTGTGCTCCCCCACACACAGCCAGCACTGTCAGTGCTCCCCCACACAGCCAGCACTGTCAGTGTTCCCCGCACACAGACAGCACTGTCAGTGCTCCCCACACACAGCCGGCACTGGCAGTGCTCCCCCCACACAGCCAGCACTGTCAGTGCTCCCCCACACAGCCGGCACTGTCTGTGCTCCCCCCACACAGCCAGCACTGTCAGTGCTCCCCCACACAGCCAGCACTGTCAGTGCTCCCCCACACAGCCAGCACTGTCAGTGCTCCCCACACAGCCAGAACTGTCTGTGCTCCCACCACACAGCCAGCACTGTCAGTGCTCCCCCCACACAGCCAGCACTGTCAGTGCTCCCCCCACACAGCCAGCACTGTCAGTGCTCCCCCCCGCACAGCCAGCACTGCCAGTGGTCCCACCACACCGCCAGTACTGTCAGTGCTCCCACCACACAGACAGCACTGTCAGTGCTCCCACCACACAGCCAGCACTGTCAGTGCTCCCCCACACAGCCAGCACTGTCGGTGCTCACCCCACATAGCCAGCACTGTCAGTGCTCCCCCACACAGCCAGCACTGTCAGTGCTCCCCCATACAGCCAGCACTGTCAGTGCTCCCACCACACAGTCGGCACTGTCAGTGCCCCCCCTCACAGCCAGCACTGCCAGTGCTCCCCACACAGCCAGCACTGTCAGTGCTCCCCCCACACAGCCAGCACTGTCAGTGCTCCCCCCACACAGCCAGCACTGTCAGTGCTCCCAGCACACAGCCAGCACTGTCAGTGCTCCCCACACAGCCAGCACTGTCGGTGCTCCCCCACACAGCCAGCACTGCCACTGCTCCCCACACAGCCAGCACTGTCAGTGCTCCCCCACACAGCCAGCACTGTCAGTGCTCCCCACACAGCCAGCACTGTCAGTGCTCCCCCCACACAGCCAGCACTGTCAGTGCTCCCCACACAGCCAGCACTGTCAGTGCTCCCCCCACACAGCCAGCACTGTCAGTGCTTCCACCACACAACCAGCACTGACAGTGCTCCCCCACACAGCCTGCACTGCCAGTGCTCCCCCCACACAGCCAGCACTGTCAGTGCTCCCCCCACACAGCCAGCACTGTCAGTGCTTCCACCACACAGCCGGCACTGTCAGTGCTCCCACCACACAGCCAGCCCTGTCAGTGCTCCCCCACACAGCCAGCACTGTCAGTGCTCCCCCCACACAGCCAGCACTGTCAGTGCTCCCACCACACCGTCAGCACTGTCAGTGCTTCCCCCATACAGTCAGCACTATCAGTGCTCCCCCACACAGCCAGCACTGTCAGTGCTCCCCCACACAGTCACCACTGTCAGTGCTCGTCCACACAGCCAGCACTGTCAGAGCTCCCCCCACACAGCCAGCACTGTCAGTGCTCCCACCACACAGCCAGCACTGTCAGTGCTCCCCCCACACAGCCAGCACTGTCAGTGCTCCCAGCACACAGTCAGCACTGTCAGTGCTCCCCCCACACAGCCAGCACTGTCAGTGCTCCCCCACACAGCCAGCACTGTCAGTGCTCCCACCACACAGCCAGCACTGTCAGTGCTCCCCCCACACAGCCAGCACTGTCAGTGCTCCCACCACACAGCCAGCACTGTCAGTGCTCCCCCCACACAGCCAGCACTGTCAGTGCTCCCCCACACAGCCAGCACTGTCAGTGCTCCCCCCACACAGCCAGCACTGTCAGTGCTCCCACCACACAGCCAGCACTGTCAGTGCTCCCCCACACAGCCAGCACTGTCAGTGCTCCCACCACACAGCCAGCACTGTCAGTGCTCCCCACACAGCTAGCACTGTCAGTGCTCCCCCAGACAGCCAGCACTGTCAGTGCTCCACCCACACAGCCAGCACTGTCAGTGCTCCCCCGCACAGCCAGCACTGTCAGTGCTCCCCCACACAGCCAGCCCTGTCAGTGCTCCCCCCACACAGCCAGCACTGTCAGTGCTCCCCCACACAGCCAGCACTGTCAGTGCTCCCCCGCACAGCCAGCACTGTCAGTGGTCCCCAACACAGCCAGCACTGTCAGTGCTCCCCCGCACAGCCAGCACTGTCAGTGCTCCCCAACACAGCCAGCACTGTCAGTGCTCCCTAGACACAGCCAGCACTGTCAGTGCCCCCCACACAGCCAGCACTGTCAGTGCTCCCCCACACAGCCAGCACTGTCAGTGCCCCCACACAGCTAGCACTGTCAGTGCTCCCCACACAGCCAGCACTGTCAATGCTCCCCCCACACAGCCAGCACTGTCAGTGCTCCCACCACACAGCCAGCACTGTCAGTGCTCCCACCACACAGCCAGCACTGTCAGTGCTCCCACCACACAGCCAGCACTGTCAGTGCTCCCCCACACAGCCAGCACTGTCAGTGCTCCCACACACACAGCCAGCACTGTCAGTGCTCCCACCACACAGCCAGCACTGTCAGTGCTCCTACCACACAGCTAGCACTGTCAGTGCTTCCACCACACAGCCAGCACTGTCATGTGCTCCTCCCACAGAGCCAGCACTGTCAGTGCTCCCACCACACAGCCAGCACTGTCAGTGCTCCTCCCACACAGCTAGCACTGTCAGTGATTCCACCACACAGCCAGCACTGTCAGTGCTCCTCCCACACAGCTAGCACTGTCAGTGCTTCCACCACACAGCCAGCACTGTCAGTGCTCCCACCACACAGTCAGCACTGTCAGTGCTCCCACCACACAGCCAGCGCTGTCAGTGCTCCCACCACACAGCCAGCGCTGTCAGTGCTCCCACCACACAGCCAGCACTGTCAGTGCTCCCCCACACAGCCAGCACTGTCAGTGCTCCCACCAAACAGCCAGCGCTGTCAGTGCTCCCACCACACAGCCAGCTCTGTCACTGCTCCCACCACACAGCCAGCACTGTCAATGCACCCACCACACAGCCAGCACTGTCCGTGCTCCCCCACACAGCCAGCACTGTCAGACTCCCCCCACACAGCCAGCACTGTCAGTGCTCCCCCACACAGACAGCACTGTCAGTGCTCCCCCACACAGCCAGCACTGTCAGTGCTCCCCAACACAGCCAGCTCTGTCAGTGCTCCCTAGACACAGCCAGCACTGTCAGTGCCCCCACACAGTCAGCCCTGTCAGTGCTCCCACCACACTGCCATGACTGTCAGTGCTCCCCCACACAGCCAGCACTGTCAGTGCTCACCACACAGCCAGCACTGTCAGTGCTCCCCCACACAGCCAGCACTGTCAGTGCTCCCCACACAGCCAGCACTGTCAGTGCTCCCCACACAGCCAGCACTGTCAATGCTCCCCCCACACAGCCAGCACTGTCAGTGCTCCCACCACACAGCCAGCACTGTCAGTGCTCCCACCACACAGCCAGCACTGTCAGTGCTCCCACCACACAGCCAGCACTGTCAGTGCTCCCCCACACAGCCAGCACTGTCAGTGCTCCCACACACACAGCCAGCACTGTCAGTGCTCCCACCACACAGCCAGCACTGTCAGTGCTCCTCCCACACAGCTGGCAATGTCAGTGCTTCCACCACACAGCCAGCACGGCCAGTGCTCCTCCCACACAGCTAGCACTGTCAGTGCTTCCACCACAAAGCCAGCACTGTCAGTGCTCCTCCCACATAGCCAGCACTGTCAGTGCTCCCACCACAGAGCCAGCACTGTCAGTGCTCCCCCACACAGCCAGCACTGACAGTGCTCCCCCACACAGCCTGCACTCTCAGTGCTCCCCCACACAGCCAGCACTGGCAGTGCTCCCCCACACAGCCAGCACTGTCAGTACTCCCCCTACACAGCCAGCACTGTCAGTGCTTCCACCACACAGCCAGCACTGTCAGTGCTCCCCCACACAGCCAGCACTGTCAGTGCTCCACCCACACAGCCAGCACTGTCAGTGCTCCCCCCACACAGACAGCACTGTCAGTGCTCCCCCACACAGCCAGCACTGTCAGTGCTCCCCCAACACAGCCAGCACTGCCAGTGCTCCCTAGACACAGCCAGCACTGTCAGTGCTCCTTCCACATAGCTAGCACTGTCAGTGCTTCCACCACACAGCCAGCACTGTCAGTGCTCCCACCACACAGTCAGCACTGTCAGTGCTCCCACCACACAGCCAGCGCTGTCAGTGCTCCCACCACACAGCCAGCGCTGTCAGTGCTCCCACCACACAGCCAGCACTGTCAGTGCTCCCCCACACAGCCAGCACTGTCAGTGCTCCCACCTTACAGCCAGCGCTGTCAGTGCTCCCACCACACAGCCAGCACTGTCACTGCTCCCACCACACAGCCAGCACTGTCAATGCTCCCCCACACAGCCAGCACTGTCGGTGCTCACCCCACATAGCCAGCACTGTCAGTGCTCCCCCACACAGCCAGCACTGTCAGTGCTCCCCCATACAGCCAGCACTGTCAGTGCTCCCACCACACAGTCGGCACTGTCAGTGCCCCCCCTCACAGCCAGCACTGCCAGTGCTCCCCACACAGCCAGCACTGTCAGTGCTCCCCCCACACAGCCAGCACTGTCAGTGCTCCCCCCACACAGCCAGCACTGTCAGTGCTCCCAGCACACAGCCAGCACTGTCAGTGCTCCCCACACAGCCAGCACTGTCGGTGCTCCCCCACACAGCCAGCACTGCCACTGCTCCCCACACAGCCAGCACTGTCAGTGCTCCCCCACACAGCCAGCACTGTCAGTGCTCCCCACACAGCCAGCACTGTCAGTGCTCCCCCCACACAGCCAGCACTGTCAGTGCTCCCCACACAGCCAGCACTGTCAGTGCTCCCCCCACACAGCCAGCACTGTCAGTGCTTCCACCACACAACCAGCACTGACAGTGCTCCCCCACACAGCCTGCACTGCCAGTGCTCCCCCCACACAGCCAGCACTGTCAGTGCTCCCCCCACACAGCCAGCACTGTCAGTGCTTCCACCACACAGCCGGCACTGTCAGTGCTCCCACCACACAGCCAGCCCTGTCAGTGCTCCCCCACACAGCCAGCACTGTCAGTGCTCCCCCCACACAGCCAGCACTGTCAGTGCTCCCACCACACCGTCAGCACTGTCAGTGCTTCCCCCATACAGTCAGCACTATCAGTGCTCCCCCACACAGCCAGCACTGTCAGTGCTCCCCCACACAGTCACCACTGTCAGTGCTCGTCCACACAGCCAGCACTGTCAGAGCTCCCCCCACACAGCCAGCACTGTCAGTGCTCCCACCACACAGCCAGCACTGTCAGTGCTCCCCCCACACAGCCAGCACTGTCAGTGCTCCCAGCACACAGTCAGCACTGTCAGTGCTCCCCCCACACAGCCAGCACTGTCAGTGCTCCCCCACACAGCCAGCACTGTCAGTGCTCCCACCACACAGCCAGCACTGTCAGTGCTCCCCCCACACAGCCAGCACTGTCAGTGCTCCCACCACACAGCCAGCACTGTCAGTGCTCCCCCCACACAGCCAGCACTGTCAGTGCTCCCCCACACAGCCAGCACTGTCAGTGCTCCCCCCACACAGCCAGCACTGTCAGTGCTCCCACCACACAGCCAGCACTGTCAGTGCTCCCCCACACAGCCAGCACTGTCAGTGCTCCCACCACACAGCCAGCACTGTCAGTGCTCCCCACACAGCTAGCACTGTCAGTGCTCCCCCAGACAGCCAGCACTGTCAGTGCTCCACCCACACAGCCAGCACTGTCAGTGCTCCCCCGCACAGCCAGCACTGTCAGTGCTCCCCCACACAGCCAGCCCTGTCAGTGCTCCCCCCACACAGCCAGCACTGTCAGTGCTCCCCCACACAGCCAGCACTGTCAGTGCTCCCCCGCACAGCCAGCACTGTCAGTGGTCCCCAACACAGCCAGCACTGTCAGTGCTCCCCCGCACAGCCAGCACTGTCAGTGCTCCCCAACACAGCCAGCACTGTCAGTGCTCCCTAGACACAGCCAGCACTGTCAGTGCCCCCCACACAGCCAGCACTGTCAGTGCTCCCCCACACAGCCAGCACTGTCAGTGCCCCCACACAGCTAGCACTGTCAGTGCTCCCCACACAGCCAGCACTGTCAATGCTCCCCCCACACAGCCAGCACTGTCAGTGCTCCCACCACACAGCCAGCACTGTCAGTGCTCCCACCACACAGCCAGCACTGTCAGTGCTCCCACCACACAGCCAGCACTGTCAGTGCTCCCCCACACAGCCAGCACTGTCAGTGCTCCCACACACACAGCCAGCACTGTCAGTGCTCCCACCACACAGCCAGCACTGTCAGTGCTCCTACCACACAGCTAGCACTGTCAGTTCTTCCACCACACAGCCAGCACTGTCATGTGCTCCTCCCACAGAGCCAGCACTGTCAGTGCTCCCACCACACAGCCAGCACTGTCAGTGCTCCTCCCACACAGCTAGCACTGTCAGTGATTCCACCACACAGCCAGCACTGTCAGTGCTCCTCCCACACAGCTAGCACTGTCAGTGCTTCCACCACACAGCCAGCACTGTCAGTGCTCCCACCACACAGTCAGCACTGTCAGTGCTCCCACCACACAGCCAGCGCTGTCAGTGCTCCCACCACACAGCCAGCGCTGTCAGTGCTCCCACCACACAGCCAGCACTGTCAGTGCTCCCCCACACAGCCAGCACTGTCAGTGCTCCCACCAAACAGCCAGCGCTGTCAGTGCTCCCACCACACAGCCAGCTCTGTCACTGCTCCCACCACACAGCCAGCACTGTCAATGCACCCACCACACAGCCAGCACTGTCCGTGCTCCCCCACACAGCCAGCACTGTCAGTGCTCCCCCACACAGCCAGCACTGTCAGTGCTCCCCCACACAGACAGCACTGTCAGTGCTCCCCCACACAGCCAGCACTGTCAGTGCTCCCCAACACAGCCAGCTCTGTCAGTGCTCCCTAGACACAGCCAGCACTGTCAGTGCCCCCACACAGTCAGCCCTGTCAGTGCTCCCACCACACTGCCATGACTGTCAGTGCTCCCCCACACAGCCAGCACTGTCTGTGCTCCCCACACAGCCAGCACTGTCAGTGCTCCCCCACACAGCCAGCACTGTCAGTGCTCCCCACACAGCCAGCACTGTTAGTGCTCCCCACACAGCCAGCACTGTCAATGCTCCCCCCACACAGCCAGCACTGTCAGTGCTCCCACCACACAGCCAGCACTGTCAGTGCTCCCACCACACAGCCAGCACTGTCAGTGCTCCCACCACACAGCCAGCACTGTCAGTGCTCCCCCACACAGCCAGCACTGTCAGTGCTCCCACACACACAGCCAGCACTGTCAGTGCTCCCACCACACAGCCAGCACTGTCAGTGCTCCTCCCACACAGCTAGCAATGTCTGTGCTTCCACCACACAGCCAGCACGGCCAGTGCTCCTCCCACACAGCTAGCACTGTCAGTGCTTCCACCACAAAGCCAGCACTGTCAGTGCTCCTCCCACATAGCCAGCACTGTCAGTGCTCCCACCACAGAGCCAGCACTGTCAGTGCTCCCCCACACAGCCAGCACTGACAGTGCTCCCCCACACAGCCTGCACTCTCAGTGCTCCCCCACACAGCCAGCACTGGCAGTGCTCCCCCACACAGCCAGCACTGTCAGTACTCCCCCTACACAGCCAGCACTGTCAGTGCTTCCACCACACAGCCAGCACTGTCAGTGCTCCCCCACACAGCCAGCACTGTCAGTGCTCCATCCACACAGCCAGCACTGTCAGTGCTCCCCCCACACAGACAGCACTGTCAGTGCTCCCCCACACAGCCAGCACTGTCAGTGCTCCCCCAACACAGCCAGCACTGTCAGTGCTCCCTAGACACAGCCAGCACTGTCAGTGCTCCTTCCACATAGCTAGCACTGTCAGTGCTTCCACCACACAGCCAGCACTGTCAGTGCTCCCACCACACAGTCAGCACTGTCAGTGCTCCCACCACACAGCCAGCGCTGTCAGTGCTCCCACCACACAGCCAGCGCTGTCAGTGCTCCCACCACACAGCCAGCACTGTCAGTGCTCCCCCACACAGCCAGCACTGTCAGTGCTCCCACCTTACAGCCAGCGCTGTCAGTGCTCCCACCACACAGCCAGCACTGTCACTGCTCCCACCACACAGCCAGCACTGTCAATGCACCCACCACACAGCCAGCACTGTCCGTGCTCCCCCACACAGCCAGCACTGTCAGTGCTCCCCCCACAGAGCCAGCACTGTCAGTGCTCCCCCACACAGACAGCACTGTCAGTGCTCCCCACACAGCCAGCACTGCCAGTGCTCCCCACACAGCCAGCACTGTCAATGCTCCCCCCACACAGCCAGCAATGTCAGTGCTCCCACCACACAGCCAGCACTGTCAGTGCTCCCACCACACAGCCAGCACTGTCAGTGCTCCCACCACACAGCCAGCACTGTCAATGCTCCCCCACATAGCCAGCACTGTCAGTGCTCCCACACACACAGCCAGCACTGTCAGTGCTCCCACCACACAGCCAGCACTGTCAGTGCTCCTCCCACACAGCTAGCACTGTCAGTGCTTCCAGCACACAGCCAGCACTGTCAGTGCGCCTCCCACATAGCCAGCACTATCAGTGCTCCCACCACAGAGCCAGCACTGTCAGTGCTCCCCCACACAGCCAGCACTGTCAGTGCTCCCCCACACAGCCTGCACTCTCAGTGCTCCCCCACACAGCCAGCACTGGCAGTGCTCCCCCACACAGCCAGCACTGTCAGTGCTCCCACCACACAGCCAGCACTGTCAGTGCTTCCACCACACAGCCAGCACTGTCAGTGCTCCCCCCACACAGCCAGCACTGTCAGTGCTCCACCCACACAGCCAGCACTGTCAGTGCTCCCCCCAGACAGACAGCACTGTCAGTGCTCCCCCACACAGCCAGCACTGTCAGTGCTCCCCCAACACAGCCAGCACTGTCAGTGCTCCCTAGACACAGCCAGCACTGTCAGTGCCCCCCACACAGCCAGCACTGTCAGTGCTCCCACCACTCAGCCAGCACTGTCAGTGCTCCCCCACACATCCAGCACTGTCAGTGCTCCCCACACAGCCAGCACTGTCAGTGCTCCCCCACACAGCCAGCACTGTCAGTGCTCCCACACAAACAGCACTGTCAGTGCTCCCCACACAGCCAGCACTGTCAATGCTCCCCCCACACAGCCAGCACTGTCAGTGCTCCCACCACACATCCAGCACTGTCAGTGCTCCCACCTCACAGCCAGCACTGTCAGTACTCCCACCACACAGCCAGCACTGTCAGTGCTCCCCCACACAGCCAGCGCTGTCAGTGCTCGCACACACAGAGCCAGCACTGTCAGTGCTCCCACCACACAGCCAGCACTGTCAGTGCTCCCACCACACAGCTAGCACTGTCAGTGCTTCCACCACACAGCCAGCACTGTCAGTGCTCCTCCCACACAGCCAGCACTGTCAGTGCTCCCACCACACAGCCAGCACTGTCAGTGCTCCTCCCACACAGCTAGCACTGTCAGTGATTCCACCACACAGCCAGCACTGTCAGTGCTCCTCCCACACAGCTAGCACTGTCAGTGCTTCCACCACACAGCCAGCACTGTCAGTGCTCCCACCACACAGCCAGCACTGTCAATGCTCCCACCACACAGCCAGCGCTGTCAGTGCTCCCACCACACAGCCAGCACTGTCAGTGCTCCCCCACACAGCCAGCACTGTCAGTGCTCCCACCAAACAGCCAGCGCTGTCAGTGCTCCCACCACACAGCCAGCACTGTCCGTGCTCCCCCACACAGCCAGCACTGTCAGTGCTCCCCCCACACAGCCTGCACTCTCAGTGCTCCCCCACACAGCCAGCACTGGCAGTGCTCCCCCACACAGCCAGCACTGTCAGTGCTCCCCCCCACACAGCCAGCACTGTCAGTGCTTCCACCACACAGCCAGCACTGTCAGTGCTCCCACCACACAGCCAGAACTGTCAGTGCCCCGCACACAGCCAGCACTGTCAGTGCTTCCACCACACAGCCAGCACTGTCAGTGCTTCCACCACACAGCCAGCACTGTCAGTGCTTCCACCACACAGCCAGCACTGTCAGTGCCCCCCCACACAGCCAGCACTGTCAGTGCTCCTCCCACACAGCCAGCACTGTCAGTGCTCCCACCACACAGCCAGCACTGTCAGTGCTTCCACCACACAGCCAGCACTGTCAGTACTCCCACCACACAGTCAGCACTGTCAGTGCCCCCCACACAGCCAGCACTGTCAGTGCTTCCACCACACAGCCAGCACTGTCAGTGCTCCTCCCACACAGTCAGCACTGTCAGTGCTCCCCCACACAGCCAGCACTGTCAGTGCTCCCCCACACAGCCAGCAGTGTCAGTGCTCCCACCACACAGCCAGCACTGTCAGTGATCCCAACACACAGCCAGCACTGTCAGTGCTCCTCCCACACAGCTAGCACTGTCAGTGCTTCCACCACACAGCCAGCACTGTCAGTGCTCCCACCACACAGTCAGCACTGTCAGTGCTCCCACCACACAGCCAGCACTGTCAGTGCTCCCCACACAGCCAGCACTGTCAGTGCTCCCACCAAACAGCCAGCGCTGTCAGTGCTCCCACCACACAGCCAGCACTGTCACTGCTCCCACCACACAGCCAGCACTGTCAATGCACCCACCACACAGCCAGCACTGTCCGTGCTCCCCCACACAGCCAGCACTGTCAGTGCTCCCCCCACACAGCCAGCATTGTCAGTGCTCCCCCACACAGACAGCACTGTCAGTGCTCCCCCACACAGCCAGCACTGTCAGTGCTCCCCAACACAGCCAGCACTGTCAGTGCTCCCTAGACACAGCCAGCACTGTCAGTGCCCCCCACACAGTCAGCCCTGTCAGTGCTCCCACCACACTGCCAGCACTGTCAGTGCTCCCCCACACAGCCAGCACTGTCAGTGCTCCCCACACAGCCAGCACTGTCAATGCTCCCCCACACAGCCAGCACTGTCAGTGCTCCCACCACACAGCCAGCACTGTCAGTGCTCCCACCACACAGCCAGCACTGTCAGTGCTCCCACCACACAGCCAGCACTGTCAGTGCTCCTCCACACAGCCAGCACTGTCAGTGCTCCCACACACACAGCCAGCACTGTCAGTGCTTCCACCACACAGCCAGCACTGCCAGTGCTCCTCCCACACAGCTAGCACTGTCAGTGCTTCCACAACAAAGCCAGCACTGTCAGTGCTCCTCCCACATAGCCAGCACTGTCAGTGCTCCCACCACAGAGCCAGCACTGTCAGTGCTCCCCCACACAGCCAGCACTGTCAGTGCTCCCCCCACACAGCCTGCACTCTCAGTGCTCCCCCACACAGCCAGCACTGGCAGTGCTCCCCCACACAGCCAGCACTGTCAGTGCTCCCCCCACACAGCCAGCACTGTCAGTGCTTCCACCACACAGCCAGCACTGTCAGTGCTCCCCCCACACAGCCAGCACTGTCAGTGCTCCACCCACACAGCCAGCACTGTCAGTGCTCCCCCCACACAGACAGCACTGTCAGTGCTCCCCCACGTAGCCAGCACTGTCAGTGCTCCCCCAACACAGCCAGCACTGTCAGTGCTCCCTAGACACAGCCAGCACTGTCAGTGCCCCCCACACAGCCAGCACTGTCAGTGCTCCCACCACACAGCCAGCACTGTCAGTGCTCCCCCACACATCCAGCACTGTCAGTGCTCCCCACACAGCCAGCACTGTCAGTGCTCCCCCACACAGCCAGCACTGTCAGTGCCCCACACAGCCAGCACTGTCAGTGCTCCACCCACACAGCCAGCACTGTCAGTGCTCCCCCCACACAGACAGCACTGTCAGTGCTCCCCCACGTAGCCAGCACTGTCAGTGCTCCCCCAACACAGCCAGCACTGTCAGTGCTCCCTAGACACAGCCAGCACTGTCAGTGCCCCCCACACAGCCAGCACTGTCAGTGCTCCCACCACACAGCCAGCACTGTCAGTGCTCCCCCACACATCCAGCACTGTCAGTGCCCCACACAGCCAGCACTGTCAGTGCTCCCAACACACAGCCAGCACTGTCAGTGCTCCCACCACACAGCCAGCACTGTCAGTACTCCCACCACACAGCCAGCACTGTCAGTGCTCCCCCACACAGCCAGCGCTGTCAGTGCTCCCACACACACAGCCAGCACTGTCAGTGCACCCACCACACAGCCAGCACTGCCAGTGCTCCTACCACACAGCTAGCACTGTCAGTGCTTCCACCACACAGCCAGCACTGTCAGTGCTCCTCCCACACAGCCAGCACTGTCAGTGCTCCCACCACACAGCCAGCACTGTCAGTGCTCCTCCCACACAGCTAGCACTGTCAGTGATTCCACCACACAGCCAGCACTGTCAGTGCTCCTCCCACACAGCTAGCTCTGTCAGTGCTTCCACCACACAGCCAGCACTGTCAGTGCTCCCACCACACAGCCAGCACTGTCAGTGCTCCCACCACACAGCCAGCGCTGTCAGTGCTCCCACCACACAGCCAGCGCTGTCAGTGCTCCCACCACACAGCCAGCACTGTCAGTGCTCCCCCACACAGCCAGCACTGTCAGTGCTCCCACCACACAGCCAGCGCTGTCAGTGCTCCCACCACACAGCCAGCGCTGTCAGTGCTCCCACCATACAGCCAGCACTGTCCGTGCTCCACCACACAGCCAGCACTGTCAGTGCTCGCCCCAAACAGCCAGCACTGTCAGTGCTCCCCCAGACAGACAGCACTGTCAGTGCTCCACCACACAGCCAGCACTGTCAGTGCTCCTCCCACACAGCTAGCACTGTCAGTGCTTCCACCACACAGCCAGCACTGTCAGTGCTCCTCCCACATAGCCAGCACTGTCAGTGCTCCCACCACAGAGCCAGCACTGTCAGTGCTCCCCCACACAGCCAGCAATGTCAGTGCTCCCCCCACACAGCCTGCACTCTCAGTGCTCCCCCACACAGCCAGCACTGGCAGTGCTCCACCACACAGCCAGCACTGTCAGTGCTCCCCCCACACAGCCAGCACTGTCAGTGCTTCCACCACACAGCCAGCACTGTCAGTGCTCCCACCACACAGCCAGCACTGTCAGTGCCCCCCACACAGACAGCACTGTCAGTGCTTCCACCACACAGCCAGCACTGTCAGTGCTTCCACCACACAGCCAGCACTGTCAGTGCTTCCACCACACAGCCAGCAGTGTCAGTGCTCCCACCACACAGCCAGCACTGTCAGTGATCCCAACACACAGCCAGCACTGTCAGTGCTCCTCCCACACAGCTAGCACTGTCAGTGCTTCCACCACACAGCCAGCACTGTCAGTGCTCCCACCACACAGTCAGCACTGTCAGTGCTCCCACCACACAGCCAGCGCTGTCAGTGCTCCCACCACACAGCCAGCGCTGTCAGTGCTCCCACCACACAGCCAGCACTGTCAGTGCTCCCCCACACAGCCAGCACTGTCAGTGCTCCCACCAAACAGCCAGCGCTGTCAGTGCTCCCACCACACAGCCAGCACTGTCACTGCTCCCATCACACAGCCAGCACTGTCAATGCACCCACCACACAGCCAGCACTGTCCGTGCTCCCCCACACAGCCAGCACTGTCAGTGCTCCCCCCACACAGCCAGCATTGTCAGTGCTCCCCCACACAGACAGCACTGTCAGTGCTCCCCCACACAGCCAGCACTGTCAGTGCTCCCTAGACACAGCCAGCACTGTCAGTGCCCCCCCCACAGTCAGCCCTGTCAGTGCTCCCACCACACTGCCAGCACTGTCAGTGCTCCCCACACAGCCAGCACTGTCAGTGCTCCCCACACAGCCAGCACTGTCAGTGCTCCCCACACAGCCAGCACTGTCAGTGCTCCCCACACAGCCAGCACTGGCAGTGCTCCCCACACAGCCAGCACTGTCAGTGCTCCCCACACAGCCAGCACTGTCAGTGCTCCCCACACAGCCAGCACTGTCAATGCTCCCCCCACACAGCCAGCACTGTCAGTGCTCCCACCACACAGCCAGCACTGTCAGTGCTCCCACCACACAGCCAGCACTGTCAGTGCTCCCACCACACAGCCAGCACTGTCAGTGCTCCTCCACACAGCCAGCACTGTCAGTGCTCCCACACACACAGCCAGCACTGTCAGTGCTCCCACCACACAGCCAGCACTGTCAGTGCTCCTCCCACACAGCTAGCACTGTCAGTGCTTCCACCACACAGCCAGCACTGCCAGTGCTCCTCCCACACAGCTAGCACTGTCAGTGCTTCCACCACAAAGCCAGCACTGTCAGTGCTCCTCCCACATAGTCAGCACTGTCAGTGCTCCCACCACAGAGCCAGCACTGTCAGTGCTTCCCCACACAGCCAGCACTGTCAGTGCTCCCCCCACACAGCCTGCACTCTCAGTGCTCCCCCACACAGCCAGCACTGGCAGTGCTCCCCCACACAGCCAGCACTGTCAGTGCTCCCCCCACACAGCCAGCACTGTCAGTGCTTCCACCACACAGCCAGCACTGTCAGTGCTCCCCCCACACAGCCAGCACTGTCAGTGCTCCACCCACACAGCCAGCACTGTCAGTGCTCCCCCCACACAGACAGCACTGTCAGTGCTCCCCCACGTAGCCAGCACTTTCAGTGCTCCCCCAACACAGCCAGCACTGTCAGTGCTCCCTAGACACAGCCAGCACTGTCAGTGCCCCCCACACAGCCAGCACTGTCAGTGCTCCCACCACACAGCCAGCACTGTCAGTGCTCCGCCACACATCCAGCACTGTCAGTGCTCCCCCACACAGCCAGCACTGTCAGTGCTCCCACACAGCCAGCACTATCAGTGCTCCCCACACAGCCAGCACTGTCAATGCTCCCCCCACACAGCCAGCACTGTCAGTGCTCCCACCACACAGCCAGCACTGTCAGTGCTCCCACCACACAGCCAGCACTGTCAGTACTCCCACCACACAGCCAGCACTGTCAGTGCTCCCCCACACAGCCAGCGCTGTCAGTGCTCCCACACACACAGCCAGCACTGTCAGTGCACCCACCACACAGCCAGCACTGTCAGTGCTCCTACCACACAGCTGGCACTGTCAGTGCTTCCACCACACAGCCAGCACTGTCAGTGCTCCTCCCACACAGCCAGCACTGTCAGTGCTCCCACCACACAGCCAGCACTGTCAGTGCTCCTCCCACACAGCTAGCACTTTCAGTGATTCCACCACACAGCCAGCACTGTCAGTGCTCCTCCCACACAGCTAGCACTGTCAGTGCTTCCACCACACAGCCAGCACTGTCAGTGCTCCCACCACACAGCCAGCACTGTCAGTGCTCCCACCACACAGCCAGCGCTGTCAGTGCTCCCACCACACAGCCAGCACTGTCAGTGCTCCCCCACACAGCCAGCACTGTCAGTGCTCCCACCAAACAGCCAGCGCTGTCAGTGCCCCCCACACAGCCAGCACTGTCAGTGCTCCCCCACGTAGCCAGCACTGTCAGTGCTCCCCCAACACAGCCAGCACTGTCAGTGCTCCCTAGACACAGCCAGCACTGTCAGTGCCCCCCACACAGCCAGCACTGTCAGTGCTCCCACCACACAGCCAGCACTGTCAGTGCTCCCCCACACATCCAGCACTGTCAGTGCCCCACACAGCCAGCACTGTCAGTGCTCCCAACACACAGCCAGCACTGTCAGTGCTCCCACCACACAGCCAGCACTGTCAGTACTCCCACCACACAGCCAGCACTGTCAGTGCTCCCCCACACAGCCAGCGCTGTCAGTGCTCCCACACACACAGCCAGCACTGTCAGTGCACCCACCACACAGCCAGCACTGCCAGTGCTCCTACCACACAGCTAGCACTGTCAGTGCTTCCACCACACAGCCAGCACTGTCAGTGCTCCTCCCACACAGCCAGCACTGTCAGTGCTCCCACCACACAGCCAGCACTGTCAGTGCTCCTCCCACACAGCTAGCACTGTCAGTGATTCCACCACACAGCCAGCACTGTCAGTGCTCCTCCCACACAGCTAGCTCTGTCAGTGCTTCCACCACACAGCCAGCACTGTCAGTGCTCCCACCACACAGCCAGCACTGTCAGTGCTCCCACCACACAGCCAGCGCTGTCAGTGCTCCCACCACACAGCCAGCGCTGTCAGTGCTCCCACCACACAGCCAGCACTGTCAGTGCTCCCCCACACAGCCAGCACTGTCAGTGCTCCCACCACACAGCCAGCGCTGTCAGTGCTCCCACCACACAGCCAGCGCTGTCAGTGCTCCCACCATACAGCCAGCACTGTCCGTGCTCCACCACACAGCCAGCACTGTCAGTGCTCGCCCCAAACAGCCAGCACTGTCAGTGCTCCCCCAGACAGACAGCACTGTCAGTGCTCCACCACACAGCCAGCACTGTCAGTGCTCCTCCCACACAGCTAGCACTGTCAGTGCTTCCACCACACAGCCAGCACTGTCAGTGCTCCTCCCACATAGCCAGCACTGTCAGTGCTCCCACCACAGAGCCAGCACTGTCAGTGCTCCCCCACACAGCCAGCAATGTCAGTGCTCCCCCCACACAGCCTGCACTCTCAGTGCTCCCCCACACAGCCAGCACTGGCAGTGCTCCACCACACAGCCAGCACTGTCAGTGCTCCCCCCACACAGCCAGCACTGTCAGTGCTTCCACCACACAGCCAGCACTGTCAGTGCTCCCACCACACAGCCAGCACTGTCAGTGCCCCCCACACAGACAGCACTGTCAGTGCTTCCACCACACAGCCAGCACTGTCAGTGCTTCCACCACACAGCCAGCACTGTCAGTGCTTCCACCACACAGCCAGCAGTGTCAGTGCTCCCACCACACAGCCAGCACTGTCAGTGATCCCAACACACAGCCAGCACTGTCAGTGCTCCTCCCACACAGCTAGCACTGTCAGTGCTTCCACCACACAGCCAGCACTGTCAGTGCTCCCACCACACAGTCAGCACTGTCAGTGCTCCCACCACACAGCCAGCGCTGTCAGTGCTCCCACCACACAGCCAGCGCTGTCAGTGCTCCCACCACACAGCCAGCACTGTCAGTGCTCCCCCACACAGCCAGCACTGTCAGTGCTCCCACCAAACAGCCAGCGCTGTCAGTGCTCCCACCACACAGCCAGCACTGTCACTGCTCCCATCACACAGCCAGCACTGTCAATGCACCCACCACACAGCCAGCACTGTCCGTGCTCCCCCACACAGCCAGCACTGTCAGTGCTCCCCCCACACAGCCAGCATTGTCAGTGCTCCCCCACACAGACAGCACTGTCAGTGCTCCCCCACACAGCCAGCACTGTCAGTGCTCCCTAGACACAGCCAGCACTGTCAGTGCCCCCCCCACAGTCAGCCCTGTCAGTGCTCCCACCACACTGCCAGCACTGTCAGTGCTCCCCACACAGCCAGCACTGTCAGTGCTCCCCACACAGCCAGCACTGTCAGTGCTCCCCACACAGCCAGCACTGTCAGTGCTCCCCACACAGCCAGCACTGGCAGTGCTCCCCACACAGCCAGCACTGTCAGTGCTCCCCACACAGCCAGCACTGTCAGTGCTCCCCACACAGCCAGCACTGTCAATGCTCCCCCCACACAGCCAGCACTGTCAGTGCTCCCACCACACAGCCAGCACTGTCAGTGCTCCCACCACACAGCCAGCACTGTCAGTGCTCCCACCACACAGCCAGCACTGTCAGTGCTCCTCCACACAGCCAGCACTGTCAGTGCTCCCACACACACAGCCAGCACTGTCAGTGCTCCCACCACACAGCCAGCACTGTCAGTGCTCCTCCCACACAGCTAGCACTGTCAGTGCTTCCACCACACAGCCAGCACTGCCAGTGCTCCTCCCACACAGCTAGCACTGTCAGTGCTTCCACCACAAAGCCAGCACTGTCAGTGCTCCTCCCACATAGTCAGCACTGTCAGTGCTCCCACCACAGAGCCAGCACTGTCAGTGCTTCCCCACACAGCCAGCACTGTCAGTGCTCCCCCCACACAGCCTGCACTCTCAGTGCTCCCCCACACAGCCAGCACTGGCAGTGCTCCCCCACACAGCCAGCACTGTCAGTGCTCCCCCCACACAGCCAGCACTGTCAGTGCTTCCACCACACAGCCAGCACTGTCAGTGCTCCCCCCACACAGCCAGCACTGTCAGTGCTCCACCCACACAGCCAGCACTGTCAGTGCTCCCCCCACACAGACAGCACTGTCAGTGCTCCCCCACGTAGCCAGCACTTTCAGTGCTCCCCCAACACAGCCAGCACTGTCAGTGCTCCCTAGACACAGCCAGCACTGTCAGTGCCCCCCACACAGCCAGCACTGTCAGTGCTCCCACCACACAGCCAGCACTGTCAGTGCTCCGCCACACATCCAGCACTGTCAGTGCTCCCCCACACAGCCAGCACTGTCAGTGCTCCCACACAGCCAGCACTATCAGTGCTCCCCACACAGCCAGCACTGTCAATGCTCCCCCCACACAGCCAGCACTGTCAGTGCTCCCACCACACAGCCAGCACTGTCAGTGCTCCCACCACACAGCCAGCACTGTCAGTACTCCCACCTCACAGCCAGCACTGTCAGTGCTCCCCCACACAGCCAGCGCTGTCAGTGCTCCCACACACACAGCCAGCACTGTCAGTGCACCCACCACACAGCCAGCACTGTCAGTGCTCCTACCACACAGCTGGCACTGTCAGTGCTTCCACCACACAGCCAGCACTGTCAGTGCTCCTCCCACACAGCCAGCACTGTCAGTGCTCCCACCACACAGCCAGCACTGTCAGTGCTCCTCCCACACAGCTAGCACTTTCAGTGATTCCACCACACAGCCAGCACTGTCAGTGCTCCTCCCACACAGCTAGCACTGTCAGTGCTTCCACCACACAGCCAGCACTGTCAGTGCTCCCACCACACAGCCAGCACTGTCAGTGCTCCCACCACACAGCCAGCGCTGTCAGTGCTCCCACCACACAGCCAGCACTGTCAGTGCTCCCCCACACAGCCAGCACTGTCAGTGCTCCCACCAAACAGCCAGCGCTGTCAGTGCCCCCCACACAGCCAGCACTGTCAGTGCTTCCACCACACAGCCAGCACTGTCAGTGCTCCTCCCACACAGTCAGCACTGTCAGTGCTCCCCCACACAGCCAGCACTGTCAGTGCTCCCCCACACAGCCAGCAGTGTCAGTGCTCCCCCACACAGCCAGCACTGTCAGTGATCCCAACACACAGCCAGCACTGTCAGTGGTCCCACCACACAGCCAGCGCTGCCAGTGTTCCCCCCACACAGCCAGCACTGTCAGTGCTCCCACCACACAACCAGCGCTGTCAGTGCTCCCACCACACAGCCAGCACTGTCAGTGCTCCCACCACACAGCCAGCGCTGTCAATGCACCCACCACACAGCCAGCACTGTCAGTGCTCCCCCCACACAGCCAGCACTGTCAGTGCTCCACCCACACAGCCAGCACTGTCAGTGCTCCCCCCACACAGACAGCACTGTCAGTGCTCCCCCACACAGCCAGCACTGTCACGGATCCCCCAACACAGCCAGCACTGTCAGTGCTCCCTAGACACAGCCAGCACTGTCAGTGCCCCCCACACAGCCAGCACTGTCAGTGCTCCCACCACACAGCCAGCACTGTCAGTGCTCCCCCACACATCCAGCACTGTCAGTGCTCCCCACACAGCCAGCACTGTCAGTGCTCCCCCACTCAGCCAGCACTGTCAGTGCCCCCACACAGCCAGCACTGTCAGTGCTCCCCATACAGCCAGCACTGCCAATGCTCCCCCCACACAGCCAGCACTGTCAGTGCTCCCACCACACAGCCAGCACTGTCAGTGCTCCCACCACACAGCCAGCACTGTCAGTGCTCCCACCACACAGCCAGCACTGTCAGTGCTCCCCCACACAGCCAGCACTGTCAGTGCTCCCACACACACAACCAGCACTGTCAGTGCTCCCACCACACAGCCAGCACTGTCAGTGCTCCTACCACAAAGCTAGCACTGTCAGTGCTTCCACCACACAGCCAGCACTGTCATGTGCTCCTCCCACACAGCCAGCACTGTCAGTGCTCCCACCACACAGCCAGCACTGTCAGTGCTCCTCCCACACAGCTAGCACTGTCAGTGATTCCACCACACAGCCAGCACTGTCAGTGCTCTTCCCACACAGCTAGCACTGTCAGTGCTTCCACCACACAGCCAGAACTGTCAGTGCTCCCACCACACAGCCAGCACTGTCAGTGCTCCCACCACACAGCCAGCGCTGTCAGTGCTCCCACCACACAGCCAGCGCTGTCAGTGCTCCCACCACACAGCCAGCACTGTCAGTGCTCCCCCACACAGCCAGCACTGTCAGTGCTCCCACCAAACAGCCAGCGCTGTCAGTGCTCCCACCACACAGCCAGCGCTGTCAGTGCTCCCACCACACAGACAGCACTGTCAGTGCTCCCCCCACACAGCCAGCATTGTCAGTGCTCCCCCACACAGACAGCACTGTCAGTGCTCCCCCACACAGCCAGCACTGTCAGTGCTCCCTAGACACAGCCAGCACTGTCAGTGCCCCCCCCACAGTCAGCCCTGTCAGTGCTCCCACCACACTGCCAGCACTGTCAGTGCTCCCCACACAGCCAGCACTGTCAGTGCTCCCCACACAGCCAGCACTGTCAGTGCTCCCCACACAGCCAGCACTGTCAGTGCTCCCCACACAGCCAGCACTGTCAGTGCTCCCCACACAGCCAGCACTGTCAGTGCTCCCCACACAGCCAGCACTGTCAGTGCTCCCCACACAGCCAGCACTGTCAATGCTCCCCCCACACAGCCAGCACTGTCAGTGCTCCCACCACACAGCCAGCACTGTCAGTGCTCCCACCACACAGCCAGCACTGTCAGTGCTCCCACCACACAGCCAGCACTGTCAGTGCTCCTCCTCACAGCCAGCACTGTCAGTGCTCCCACACACACAGCCAGCACTGTCAGTGCTCCCACCACACAGCCAGCACTGTCAGTGCTCCTCCCACACAGCTAGCACTGTCAGTGCTTCCACCACACAGCCAGCACTGCCAGTGCTCCTCCCACACAGCTAGCACTGTCAGTGCTTCCACCACAAAGCCAGCACTGTCAGTGCTCCTCCCACATAGTCAGCACTGTCAGTGCTCCCACCACAGAGCCAGCACTGTCAGTGCTTCCCCACACAGCCAGCACTGTCAGTGCTCCCCCCACACAGCCTGCACTCTCAGTGCTCCCCCACACAGCCAGCACTGGCAGTGCTCCCCCACACAGCCAGCACTGTCAGTGCTCCCCCCACACAGCCAGAACTGTCAGTGCTTCCACCACACAGCCAGCACTGTCAGTGCTCCCCCCACACAGCCAGCACTGTCAGTGCTCCACCCACACAGCCAGCACTGTCAGTGCTCCCCCCACACAGACAGCACTGTCAGTGCTCCCCCACGTAGCCAGCACTTTCAGTGCTCCCCCAACACAGCCAGCACTGCCAGTGCTCCCTAGACACAGCCAGCACTGTCAGTGCCCCCCACACAGCCAGCACTGTCAGTGCTCCCACCACACAGCCAGCACTGTCAGTGCTCCGCCACACATCCAGCACTGTCAGTGCTCCCCCACACAGCCAGCACTGTCAGTGCTCCCACACAGCCAGCACTATCAGTGCTCCCCACACAGCCAGCACTGTCAATGCTCCCCCCACACAGCCAGCACTGTCAGTGCTCCCACCACACAGCCAGCACTGTCAGTGCTCCGACCACACAGCCAGCACTGTCAGTACTCCCACCACACAGCCAGCACTGTCAGTGCTCCCCCACACAGCCAGCGCTGTCAGTGCTCCCACACACACAGCCAGCACTGTCAGTGCACCCACCACACAGCCAGCACTGTCAGTGCTCCTACCACACAGCTGGCACTGTCAGTGCTTCCACCACACAGCCAGCACTGTCAGTGCTCCTCCCACACAGCCAGCACTGTCAGTGCTCCCACAACACAGCCAGCACTGTCAGTGCTCCTCCCACACAGCTAGCACTGTCAGTGATTCCACCACACAGCCAGCACTGTCAGTGCTCCTCCCACACAGCTAGCACTGTCAGTGCTTCCACCACACAGCCAGCACTGTCAGTGCTCCCACCACACAGCCAGCACTGTCAGTGCTCCCACCACACAGCCAGCGCTGTCAGTGCTCCCACCACACAGCCAGCACTGTCAGTGCTCCCCCACACAGCCAGCACTGTCAGTGCTCCCACCAAACAGCCAGCGCTGTCAGTGCCCCCCACACAGCCAGCACTGTCAGTGCTTCCACCACACAGCCAGCACTGTCAGTGCTCCTCCCACACAGTCAGCACTGTCAGTGCTCCCCCACACAGCCAGCACTGTCAGTGCTCCCCCACACAGCCAGCAGTGTCAGTGCTCCCCCACACAGCCAGCACTGTCAGTGATCCCAACACACAGCCAGCACTGTCAGTGGTCCCACCACACAGCCAGCGCTGCCAGTGTTCCCCCCACACAGCCAGCACTGTCAGTGCTCCCACCACACAACCAGCGCTGTCAGTGCTCCCACCACACAGCCAGCACTGTCAGTGCTCCCACCACACAGCCAGCGCTGTCAATGCACCCACCACACAGCCAGCACTGTCAGTGCTCCCCCCACACAGCCAGCACTGTCAGTGCTCCACCCACACAGCCAGCACTGTCAGTGCTCCCCCCACACAGACAGCACTGTCAGTGCTCCGCCACACAGCCAGCACTGTCAGGGATCCCCCAACACAGCCAGCACTGTCAGTGCTCCCTAGACACAGCCAGCACTGTCAGTGCCCCCCACACAGCCAGCACTGTCAGTGCTCCCACCACACAGCCAGCACTGTCAGTGCTCCCCCACACATCCAGCACTGTCAGTGCTCCCCACACAGCCAGCACTGTCAGTGCTCCCCCACTCAGCCAGCACTGTCAGTGCCCCCACACAGCCAGCACTGTCAGTGCTCCCCATACAGCCAGCACTGCCAATGCTCCCCCCACACAGCCAGCACTGTCAGTGCTCCCACCACACAGCCAGCACTGTCAGTGCTCCCACCACACAGCCAGCACTGTCAGTGCTCCCACCACACAGCCAGCACTGTCAGTGCTCCCCCACACAGCCAGCACTGTCAGTGCTCCCACACACACAACCAGCACTGTCAGTGCTCCCACCACACAGCCAGCACTGTCAGTGCTCCTACCACACAGCTAGCACTGTCAGTGCTTCCACCACACAGCCAGCACTGTCATGTGCTCCTCCCACACAGCCAGCACTGTCAGTGCTCCCACCACACAGCCAGCACTGTCAGTGCTCCTCCCACACAGCTAGCACTGTCAGTGATTCCACCACACAGCCAGCACTGTCAGTGCTCTTCCCACACAGCTAGCACTGTCAGTGCTTCCACCACACAGCCAGAACTGTCAGTGCTCCCACCACACAGCCAGCACTGTCAGTGCTCCCACCACACAGCCAGCGCTGTCAGTGCTCCCACCACACAGCCAGCGCTGTCAGTGCTCCCACCACACAGCCAGCACTGTCAGTGCTCCCCCACACAGCCAGCACTGTCAGTGCTCCCACCAAACAGCCAGCGCTGTCAGTGCTCCCACCACACAGCCAGCACTGTCACTGCTCCCACCACACTGCCAGCACTGTCAATGCACCCACCACACAGCCAGCACAGTCCGTGCTCCCCCACACAGCCAGCACTGTCAGTGCTCCCCCCACACAGCCAGCACTGTCAGTGCTCCCCCACACAGACAGCACTGTCAGTGCTCCCCCACACAGCCAGCACTGTCAGTGCTCCCCAACACAGCCAGCACTGTCAGTGCTCCCCACACAGCCAGCACTGTCAATGCTCCCCCCACACAGCCAGCACTGTCAGTGCTCCCCCACACAGCCAGCACTGTCAGTGCTCCCACACAGCCAGCACTATCAGTGCTCCCCACACAGCCAGCACTGTCAATGCTCCCCCCACACAGCCAGCACTGTCAGTGCTCCCACCACACAGCCAGCACTGTCAGTGCTCCCACCACACAGCCAGCACTGTCAGTACTCCCACCACACAGCCAGCACTGTCAGTGCTCCCCCACACAGCCAGCGCTGTCAGTGCTCCCACACACACAGCCAGCACTGTCAGTGCACCCACCACACAGCCAGCACTGTCAGTGCTCCTACCACACAGCTGGCACTGTCAGTGCTTCCACCACACAGCCAGCACTGTCAGTGCTCCTCCCACACAGCCAGCACTGTCTGTGCTCCCACCACACAGCCAGCACTGTCAGTGCTCCTCCCACACAGCTAGCACTGTCAGTGATTCCACCACACAGCCAGCACTGTCAGTGCTCCTCCCACGCAGCTAGCACTGTCAGTGCTTCCACCACACAGCCAGCACTGTCAGTGCTCCCACCACACAGCCAGCACTGTCAGTGCTCCCACCACACAGCCAGCGCTGTCAGTGCTCCCACCACACAGCCAGCACTGTCAGTGCTCCCCCACACAGCCAGCACTGTCAGTGCTCCCACCAAACAGCCAGCGCTGTCAGTGCCCCCCACACAGCCAGCACTGTCAGTGCTTCCACCACACAGCCAGCACTGTCAGTGCTCCTCCCACACAGTCAGCACTGTCAGTGCTCCCCCACACAGCCAGCACTGTCAGTGCTCCCCCACACAGCCAGCAGTGTCAGTGCTCCCCCACACAACCAGCACTGTCAGTGATCCCAACACACAGCCAGCACTGTCAGTGGTCCCACCACACAGCCAGCGCTGCCAGTGTTCCCCCCACACAGCCAGCACTGTCAGTGCTCCCACCACACAAACAGCGCTGTCAGTGCTCCCACCACACAGCCAGCACTGTCAGTGCTCCCACCACACAGCCAGCGCTGTCAATGCACCCACCACACAGCCAGCACTGTCAGTGCTCCCCCCACACAGCCAGCACTGTCAGTGCTCCACCCACACAGCCAGCACTGTCAGTGCTCCCCCCACACAGACAGCACTGTCAGTGCTCCCCCACACAGCCAGCACTGTCAGGGATCCCCCAACACAGCCAGCACTGTCAGTGCTCCCTAGACACAGCCAGCACTGTCAGTGCCCCCCACACAGCCAGCACTGTCAGTGCTCCCACCACACAGCCAGCACTGTCAGTGCTCCCCCACACATCCAGCACTGTCAGTGCTCCCCACACAGCCAGCACTGTCAGTGCTCCCCCACTCAGCCAGCACTGTCAGTGCCCCCACACAGCCAGCACTGTCAGTGCTCCCCATACAGCCAGCACTGCCAATGCTCCCCCCACACAGCCAGCACTGTCAGTGCTCCCACCACACAGCCAGCACTGTCAGTGCTCCCACCACACAGCCAGCACTGTCAGTGCTCCCACCACACAGCCAGCACTGTCAGTGCTCCCCCACACAGCCAGCACTGTCAGTGCTCCCACACACACAACCAGCACTGTCAGTGCTCCCACCACACAGCCAGCACTGTCAGTGCTCCTACCACACAGCTAGCACTGTCAGTGTTTCCACCACACAGCCAGCACTGTCATGTGCTCCTCCCACACAGCCAGCACTGTCAGTGCTCCCACCACACAGCCAGCACTGTCAGTGCTCCTCCCACACAGCTAGCACTGTCAGTGATTCCACCACACAGCCAGCACTGTCAGTGCTCTTCCCACACAGCTAGCACTGTCAGTGCTTCCACCACACAGCCAGCACTGTCAGTGCTCCCACCACACAGCCAGCACTGTCAGTGCTCCCACCACACAGCCAGCGCTGTCAGTGCTCCCACCACACAGCCAGCGCTGTCAGTGCTCCCACCACACAGCCAGCACTGTCAGTGCTCCCCCACACAGCCAGCACTGTCAGTGCTCCCACCAAACAGCCAGCGCTGTCAGTGCTCCCACCACACAGCCAGCACTGTCACTGCTCCCACCACACTGCCAGCACTGTCAATGCACCCACCACACAGCCAGCACTGTCCGTGCTCCCCCACACAGCCAGCACTGTCAGTGCTCCCCCCACACAGCCAGCACTGTCAGTGCTCCCCCACACAGACAGCACTGTCAGTGCTCCCCCACACAGCCAGCACTGTCAGTGCTCCCCAACACAGCCAGCACTGTCAGTGCTCCCTAGACACAGCCAGCACTGTCAGTGCCCCCCACACAGTCAGCCCTGTCAGTGCTCCCACCACACTGCCAGCACTGTCCGTGCTCCCCCACACAGCCAGCACTGTCAGTGCTCCCCACACAGCCAGCACTGTCAGTGCTCCCCCACACAGCCAGCACTGTCAGTGCTCCCCACACAGCCAGCACTGTCAGTGCTCCCCACACAGCCAGCACTGTCAATGCTCCCCCCACACAGCCAGCACTGTAAGTGCTCCCACCACACAGCCAGCACTGTCAGTGTTCCCACCACACAGCCAGCACTGTCAGTGCTCCCACCACACAGCCAGCACTGTCAGTGCTCCCCCACACAGCCAGCACTGTCAGTGCTCCCACACACACAGCCAGCACTGTCAGTGCTCCCACCACACAGCCAGCACTGTCAGTGCTCCTCCCACACAGCTAGCACTGTCAGTGCTTCCACCACACAGCCAGCACTGCCAGTGCTCCTCCCACACAGCTAGCACTGTCAGTGCTTCCACCACATAGCCAGCACTGTCATTGCTCCCACCACAGAGCCAGCACTGTCAGTGCTCCCCCACACAGCCAGCACTGTCAGTGCTCCCCCCACACAGCCTGCACTCTCAGTGCTCCCCCACACAGCCAGCACTGGCAGTGCCCCCCCACACAGCCAGCACTGTCAGTGCTCCCCCCACACAGCCAGCACTGTCAGTGCTTCCACCACACAGCCAGCACTGTCAGTGCTCCCCCCACACATCCAGCACTGTCAGTGCTCCACCCACACAGCCAGCACTGTCAGTGCTCCCCACACACAGACAGCACTGTCAGTGCTCCCCCACACAGCCAGCTCTGTCAGTGCTCCCCCACACAGCCTGCACTCTCAGTGCTCCCCCACACAGCCAGCACTGTCAGTGCTCCCCCACACAGCCAGCACTGTCAGTGCTCCCCCCACACAGCCAGCACTGTCAGTGCTTCCACCACACAGCCAGCACTGTCAGTGCTCCCACCACACAGCCAGCACTGTCAGTGCCCCCCACACAGCCAGCACTGTCAGTGCTTCCACCACACAGCCAGCACTGTCAGTGCTTCCACCACACACCCAGCACTGTCAGTGCTTCCACCACACAGCTAGCACTGTCAGTGCCCCCCCACACAGCCAGCACTGTCAGTGCTCCTCCCACACAGCCAGCACTGTCAGTGCTCCCACCACACAGCCAGCACTGTCAGTGCTTCCACCACACAGCCAGCACTGTCAGTACTCCCACCACACAGTCAGCACTGTCAGTGCCCCCCACACAGCCAGCACTGTCAGTGCTTCCACCACACAGCCAGCACTGTCAGTGCTCCTCCCACACAGTCAGCACTGTCAGTGCTCCCCCACACAGCCAGCACTGTCAGTGCTCCCCCACACAGCCAGCAGTGTCAGTGCTCCCCCACACAGCCAGCACTGTCAGTGATCCCAACACACAGCCAGCACTGTCAGTGGTCCCACCACACAGCCAGCGCTGCCAGTGTTCCCCCCACACAGCCAGCACTGTCAGTGCTCCCACCACACAACCAGCGCTGTCAGTGCTCCCACCACACAGCCAGCACTGTCAGTGCTCCCACCAAACAGCCAGCGCTGTCGATGCACCCACCACACAGCCAGCACTGTCAGTTCTCCCCCCACACAGCCAGCACTGTCAGTGCTCCACCCACACAGCCAGCACTGTCAGTGCTCCCCCCACACAGACAGCACTGTCAGTGCTCCCCCACACAGCCAGCACTGTCAGGGATCCCCCAACACAGCCAGCACTGTCAGTGCTCCCTAGACACAGCCAGCACTGTCAGTGCCCCACACACAGCCAGCACTGTCAGTGCTCCCACCACACAGCCAGCACTGTCAGTGCTCCCCCACACATCCAGCACTGTCAGTGCTCCCCACACAGCCAGCACTGTCAGTGCTCCCCCACACAGCCAGCACTGTCAGTGCCCCCACACAGCCAGCACTGTCAGTGCTCCCCACACAGCCAGCACTGTCAATGCTCCCCCACACACTCAGCACTGTCAGTGCTCCCACCACACAGCCAGCACTGTCAGTGCTCCCACCACACAGCCAGCACTGTCAGTGCTCCCACCACACAGCCAGCACTGTCAGTGCTCCCCCACACAGCCAGCACTGTCAGTGCTCCCACACACACAGCCAGCACTGTCAGTGCTCCCACCACACAGCCAGCACTGTCAGTGCTCCTACCACACAGCTAGCACTGTCAGTGCTTCCACCACACAGCCAGCACTGTCATGTGCTCCTCCCACACAGCCAGCACTGTCAGTGCTCCCACCACACAGCCAGCACTGTCAGTGCTCCTCCCACACAGCTAGCACTGTCAGTGATTCCACCACACAGCCAGCACTGTCAGTGCTCCTCCCACACAGCTAGCACTGTCAGTGCTTCCACCACACAGCCAGCACTGTCAGTGCTCCCACCACACAGCCAGCACTGTCAGTGCTCCCACCACACAGCCAGCGCTGTCAGTGCTCCCACCACACAGCCAGCGCTGTCAGTGCTCCCACCAGACAGCCAGCACTGTCAGTGCTCCCCACACAGCCAGCACTGTCAGTGCTCCCACCAAACAGCCAGCGCTGTCAGTGCTCCCACCACACAGCCAGCACTGTCACTGCTCCCACCACACAGCCAGCACTGTCAATGCACCCACCACACAGCCAGCACTGTCCGTGCTCCCCCACACAGCCAGCACTGTCAGTGCTCCCCCCACACAGCCAGCACTGTCAGTGCTCCCCCACACAGACAGCACTGTCAGTGCTCCCCCACACAGCCAGCACTGTCAGTGCTCCCCAACACAGCCAGCAGTGTCAGTGCTCCCTAGACACAGCCAGCACTGTCAGTGCCCCCCACACAATCAGCCCTGTCAGTGCTCCCACCACACTGCCAGCACTGTCCGTGCTCCCCCACACAGCCAGCACTGTCAGTGCTCCCCACACAGCCAGCACTGTCAGTGCTCCCCCACACAGCCAGCACTGTCAGTGCTCCCCACACAGCCAGCACTGTCAGTGCTCCCCACACAGCCAGCACTGTCAATGCTCCCCCCACACAGCCAGCACTGTAAGTGCTCCCACCACACAGCCAGCACTGTCAGTGCTCCCACCACACAGCCAGCACTGTCAGTGCTCCCACCACACAGCCAGCACTGTCAGTGCTCCCCCACACAGCCAGCACTGTCAGTGCTCCCACACACACAGCCAGCACTGTCAGTGCTCCCACCACACAGCCAGCACTGTCAGTGCTCCTCCCACACAGCTAGCACTGTCAGTGCTTCCACCACACAGCCAGCACTGTCAGTGCTCCCCACACAGCCAGCACTGTCAATGCTCCCCCACACAGCCAGCACTGTCAGAGCTCCCACCACACAGCCAGCACTGTCAGTGCTCCCACCACAAAGCCAGCACTGTCAGTGCTCCCACCACACAGCCAGCACTGTCAGTGCTCCCCCACACAGCCAGCACTGTCAGTGCTCCCACACACACAGCCAGCACTGTCAGTGCTCCCACCACACAGCCAGCACTGTCAGTGCTCCTACCACACAGCTAGCACTGTCAGTGCTTCCACCACACAGCCAGCACTGTCATGTGCTCCTCCCACACAGCCAGCACTGTCAGTGCTCCCACCACACAGCCAGCACTGCCAGTGCTCCTCCCACACAGCTAACACTGTCAGTGATTCCACCACACAGCCAGCACTGTCAGTGCTCCTCCCACACAGCTAGCACTGTCAGTGCTTCCACCACACAGCCAGCACTGTCAGTGCTCCCACCACACAGCCAGCACTGTCAGTGCTCCCACCACACAGCCAGCGCTGTCAGTGCTCCCACCACACAGCCAGCGCTGTCAGTGCTCCCACCACACAGCCAGCACTGTCAGTGCTCCCCCACACAGCCAGCACTGTCAGTGCTCCCACCAAACAGCCAGCGCTGTCAGTGCTCCCACCACACAGCCAGCACTGTCACTGCTCCCACCACACAGCCAGCACTGTCAATGCACCCACCACACAGCCAGCACTGTCCGTGCTCCCCCACACAGCCAGCACTGTCAGTGCTCCCCCCACACAGCCAGCACTGTCAGTGCTCCCCCACACAGACAGCACTGTCAGTGCTCCCCCACACAGCCAGCACTGTCAGTGCTCCCCAACACAGCCAGCAGTGTCAGTGCTCCCTAGACACAGCCAGCACTGTCAGTGCCCCCCACACAGTCAGCCCTGTCAGTGCTCCCACCACACTGCCAGTACTGTCCGTGCTCCCCCACACAGCCAGCACTGTCAGTGCTCCCCACACAGCCAGCACTGTCAGTGCTCCCCCACACAGCCAGCACTGTCAGTGCTCCCCACACAGCCAGCACTGTCAGTGCTCCCCACACAGCCAGCACTGTCAATGCTCCCCCCACACAGCCAGCACTGTAAGTGCTCCCACCACACAGCCAGCACTGTCAGTGCTCCCACCACACAGCCAGCACTGTCAGTGCTCCCACCACACAGCCAGCACTGTCAGTGCTCCCCCACACAGCCAGCACTGTCAGTGCTCCCACACACACAGCCAGCACTGTCAGTGCTCCCACCACACAGCCAGCACTGTCAGTGCTCCTCCCACACAGCTAGCACTGTCAGTGCTTCCACCACACAGCCAGCACTGCCAGTGCTCCTCCCACACAGCTAGCACTGTCAGTGCTTCCACCACAAAGCCAGCACTGTCAGTGCCCCTCCCACATAGCCAGCACTGTCAGTGCTCCCACCACAGAGCCAGCACTGTCAGTGCTCCCCCACACAGCCAGCACTGTCAGTGCTCCCCCCACACAGCCTGCACTCTCAGTGCTCCCCCACACAGCCAGCACTGGCAGTGCTCCCCCACACAGCCAGCACTGTCAGTGCTCCCCCCACACAGCCAGCACTGTCAGTGCTTCCACCACACAGCCAGCACTGTCAGTGCTCCCCCCACACATCCAGCACTGTCAGTGCTCCACCCACACAGCCAGCACTGTCAGAGCTCCCCCCACACAGACAGCACTGTCAGTGCTCCCCCACACAGCCAGCACTGTCAGTGCTCCCCCAACACAGCCAGCACTGTCAGTGCTCCCTAGACACAGCCAGCACTGCCAGTGCCCCCCACACAGCCAGCACTGTCAGTGCTCCCACCACACAGCCACCACTGTCAGTGCTCCCCCACACATCCAGCACTGTCCGTGCTCCCCTCACAGCCAGCACTGTCAGTGCTCCCCCACACAGCCAGCACTGTCAGTGCTCCCACACAGCCAGCACTGTCAGTGCTCCCCACACAGCCAGCACTGTCAATGCTCCCCCCACACAGCCAGCACTGTCAGTGCTCCCACCACACAGCCAGCACTGTCAGTGCTCCCACCACACAGCCAGCACTGTCAGTACTCCCACCACACAGCCAGCACTGTCAGTGCTCCCCCACACAGCCAGCGCTGTCAGTGCTCCCACACACACAGCCAGCACTGTCAGTGCTCCCCCACACATCCAGCACTGTCAGTGCTCCCCCACACAGCCTGCACTCTCAGTGCTCCCCCACACAGCCAGCACTGGCAGTGCTCCCCCACACAGCCAGCACTGTCAGTGCTCCCCCCACACAGCCAGCACTGTCAGTGCTTCCACCACACAGCCAGCACTGTCAGTGCTCCCCCCACACATCCAGCACTGTCAGTGCTCCACCCACACAGCCAGCACTGTCAGTGCTCCCCCCACACAGACAGCACTGTCAGTGCTCCCCACACAGCCAGCACTGTCAGTGCTCCCCCAACACAGCCAGCACTGTCAGTGCTCCCTAGACACAGCCAGCACTGTCAGTGCCCCCCACACAGCCAGCACTGTCAGTGCTCCCACCACACAGCCACCACTGTCAGTGCTCCCCCACACATCCAGCACTGTCCGTGCTCCCCTCACAGCCAGCACTGTCAGTGCTCCCCCACACAGCCAGCACTGTCAGTGCTCCCACACAGCCAGCACTGTCAGTGCTCCCCACACAGCCAGCACTGTCAATGCTCCCCCCACACAGCCAGCACTGTCAGTGCTCCCACCACACAGCCAGCACTTTCAGTGCTCCCACCACACAGCCAGCACTGTCAGTACTCCCACCACACAGCCAGCACTGTCAGTGCTCCCCCACACAGCCAGCGCTGTCAGTGCTCCCACACACACAGCCAGCACTGTCAGTGCTCCCACCACACAGCCAGCACTGTCAGTGCTCCTCCCACACAGCTAGCACTGTCAGTGATTCCACCACACAGCCAGCACTGTCAGTGCTCCTCCCACACAGCTAGCACTGTCAGTGCTTCCACCACACGGCCAGCACTGTCAGTGCTCCCACCACACAGCCAGCACTGTCAGTGCTTCCACCACACAGCCAGCGCTGTCAGTGCTCCCACCACACAGCCAGCGCTGTCAGTGCTCCCACCACACAGCCAGCACTGTCAGTGCTCCCCCACACAGCCAGCACTGTCAGTGCTCCCACCAAACAGCCAGCGCTGTCAGTGCTCCCACCACACAGCCAGCACTGTCCGTGCTCCCCCACACAGCCAGCACTGTCAGTGCTCCCCCCAAACAGCCAGCACTGTCAGTGCTCCCCCACACAGACAGCACTGTCAGTGCTCCACTACACAGCCAGCACTGTCAGTGCTCCTCCCACACAGCTAGCACTGTCAGTGCTTCCACCACACAGCCAGCACTGTCAGTGCTCCCCCACACAGCCAGCACTGTCAGTGCTCCTCCCACACAGCCAGCACTGTCAGTGCTCCCACCACACAGCCAGCACTGTCAGTGCTTCCACCACACAGCCAGCACTGTCAGTACTCCCAACACACAGTCAGCACTGTCAGTGCCCCCCACACAGCCAGCACTGTCAGTGCTTCCACCACACAGCCAGCACTGTCAGTGCTCCTCCCACACAGTCAGCACTGTCAGTGCTCCCCCACACAGCCAGCACTGTCAGTGCTCCCCCACACAGCCAGCAGTGTCAGTGCTCCCCCACACAGCCAGCACTGTCAGTGATCCCAACACACAGCCAGCACTGTCAGTGGTCCCACCACACAGCCAGCGCTGCCAGTGTTCCCCCCCACACAGCCAGCACTGTCAGTGCTCCCACCACACAACCAGCGCTGTCAGTGCTCCCACCACACAGCCAGCACTGTCAGTGCTCCCACCACACAGCCAGCGCTGTCGATGCACCCACCACACAGCCAGCACTGTCAGTGCTCCCCCCACACAGCCAGCACTGTCAGTGCTCCACCCACACAGCCAGCACTGTCAGTGCTCCCCCCACACAGACAGCACTGTCAGTGCTCCCCCACACAGCCAGGACTGTCAGGGATCCCCCAACACAGCCAGCACTGTCAGTGCTCCCTAGACACAGCCAGCACTGTCAGTGCCCCCCACACAGCCAGCACTGTCAGTGCTCCCACCACACAGCCAGCACTGTCAGTGCTCCCCCACACATCCAGCACTGTCAGTGCTCCCCACACAGCCAGCACTGTCAGTGCTCCCCCACACAGCCAGCACTGTCAGTGCCCCCACACAGCCAGCACTGTCAGTGCTCCCCACACAGCCAGCACTGTCAATGCTCCCCCCACACAGCCAGCACTGTCAGTGCTCCCACCACACAGCCAGCACTGTCAGTGCTCCCACCACACAGCCAGCACTGTCAGTGCTCCCACCACACAGCCAGCACTGGCAGTGCTCCCCCACACAGCCAGCACTGTCAGTGCTCCCACACACACAGCCAGCACTGTCAGTGCTCCCACCACACAGCCAGCACTGTCAGTGCTCCTACCACACAGCTAGCACTGTCAGTGCTTCCAACACACAGCCAGCACTGTCATGTGCTCCTCCCACACAGCCAGCACTGTCAGTGCTCCCACCACACAGCCAGCACTGTCAGTGCTCCTCCCACACAGCTAGCACTGTCAGTGATTCCACCACACAGCCAGCACTGTCAGTGCTCCTCCCACACAGCTAGCACTGTCAGTGCTTCCACCACACAGCCAGCACTGTCAGTGCTCCCACCACACAGCCAGCACTGTCAGTGCTCCCACCACACAGCCAGCGCTGTCAGTGCTCCCACCACACAGCCAGCGCTGTCAGTGCTCCCACCACACAGCCAGCACTGTCAGTGCTCCCCCACACAGCCAGCACTGTCAGTGCTCCCACCAAACAGCCAGCGCTGTCAGTGCTCCCACCACACAGCCAGCACTGTCACTGCTCCCACCACACAGCCAGCACTGTCAATGCACCCACCACACAGCCAGCACTGTCCGTGCTCCCCCACACAGCCAGCACTGTCAGTGCTCCCCCCACACAGACAGCACTGTCAGTGCTCCCCCACACAGCCAGCACTGTCAGTGCTCCCCCAACACAGCCAGCACTGTCAGTGCTCCCTAGACACAGCCAGCACTGTCAGTGCCCCCCACACAGCCAGCACTGTCAGTGCTCCCACCACACAGCCACCACTGTCAGTGCTCCCCCACACATCCAGCACTGTCCGTGCTCCCCTCACAGCCAGCACTGTCAGTGCTCCCCCACACAGCCAGCACTGTCAGTGCTCCCACACAGCCAGCACTGTCAGTGCTCCCCACACAGCCAGCACTGTCAATGCTCCCCCCACACAGCCAGCACTGTCAGTGCTCCCACCACACAGCCAGCACTGTCAGTGCTCCCACCACACAGCCAGCACTGTCAGTACTCCCACCACACAGCCAGCACTGTCAGTGCTCCCCCACACAGCCAGCGCTGTCAGTGCTCCCACACACACAGCCAGCACTGTCAGTGCTCCCACCACACAGCCAGCACTGTCAGTGCTCCTCCCACACAGCTAGCACTGTCAGTGATTCCACCACACAGCCAGCACTGTCAGTGCTCCTCCCACACAGCTAGCACTGTCAGTGCTTCCACCACACAGCCAGCACTGTCAGTGCTCCCACCACACAGCCAGCACTGTCAGTGCTTCCACCACACAGCCAGCGCTGTCAGTGCTCCCACCACACAGCCAGCGCTGTCAGTGCTCCCACCACACAGCCAGCACTGTCAGTGCTCCCCCACACAGCCAGCACTGTCAGTGCTCCCACCAAACAGCCAGCGCTGTCAGTGCTCCCACCACACAGCCAGCACTGTCCGTGCTCCCCCACACAGCCAGCACTGTCAGTGCTCCCCCCAAACAGCCAGCACTGTCAGTGCTCCCCCACACAGACAGCACTGTCAGTGCTCCACTACACAGCCAGCACTGTCAGTGCTCCTCCCACACAGCTAGCACTGTCAGTGCTTCCACCACACAGCCAGCACTGTCAGTGCCCCCCCACACAGCCAGCACTGTCAGTGCTCCTCCCACACAGCCAGCACTGTCAGTGCTCCCACCACACAGCCAGCACTGTCAGTGCTTCCACCACACAGCCAGCACTGTCAGTACTCCCAACACACAGTCAGCACTGTCAGTGCCCCCCACACAGCCAGCACTGTCAGTGCTTCCACCACACAGCCAGCACTGTCAGTGCTCCTCCCACACAGTCAGCACTGTCAGTGCTCCCCCACACAGCCAGCACTGTCAGTGCTCCCCCACACAGCCAGCAGTGTCAGTGCTCCCCCACACAGCCAGCACTGTCAGTGATCCCAACACACAGCCAGCACTGTCAGTGGTCCCACCACACAGCCAGCGCTGCCAGTGTTCCCCCCCACACAGCCAGCACTGTCAGTGCTCCCACCACACAACCAGCGCTGTCAGTGCTCCCACCACACAGCCAGCACTGTCAGTGCTCCCACCACACAGCCAGCGCTGTCGATGCACCCACCACACAGCCAGCACTGTCAGTGCTCCCCCCACACAGCCAGCACTGTCAGTGCTCCACCCACACAGCCAGCACTGTCAGTGCTCCCCCCACACAGACAGCACTGTCAGTGCTCCCCCACACAGCCAGCACTGTCAGGGATCCCCCAACACAGCCAGCACTGTCAGTGCTCCCTAGACACAGCCAGCACTGTCAGTGCCCCCCACACAGCCAGCACTGTCAGTGCTCCCACCACACAGCCAGCACTGTCAGTGCTCCCCCACACATCCAGCACTGTCAGTGCTCCCCACACAGCCAGCACTGTCAGTGCTCCCCCACACAGCCAGCACTGTCAGTGCCCCCACACAGCCAGCACTGTCAGTGCTCCCCACACAGCCAGCACTGTCAATGCTCCCCCCACACAGCCAGCACTGTCAGTGCTCCCACCACACAGCCAGCACTGTCAGTGCTCCCACCACACAGCCAGCACTGTCAGTGCTCCCACCACACAGCCAGCACTGTCAGTGCTCCCCCACACAGCCAGCACTGTCAGTGCTCCCACACACACAGCCAGCACTGTCAGTGCTCCCACCACACAGCCAGCACTGTCAGTGCTCCTACCACACAGCTAGCACTGTCAGTGCTTCCACCACACAGCCAGCACTGTCATGTGCTCCTCCCACACAGCCAGCACTGTCAGTGCTCCCACCACACAGCCAGCACTGTCAGTGCTCCTCCCACACAGCTAGCACTGTCAGTGATTCCACCACACAGCCAGCACTGTCAGTGCTCCTCCCACACAGCTAGCACTGTCAGTGCTTCCACCACACAGCCAGCACTGTCAGTGCTCCCACCACACAGCCAGCACTGTCAGTGCTCCCACCACACAGCCAGCGCTGTCAGTGCTCCCACCACACAGCCAGCGCTGTCAGTGCTCCCACCACACAGCCAGCACTGTCAGTGCTCCCCCACACAGCCAGCACTGTCAGTGCTCCCACCAAACAGCCAGCGCTGTCAGTGCTCCCACCACACAGCCAGCACTGTCACTGCTCCCACCACACAGCCAGCACTGTCAATGCACCCACCACACAGCCAGCACTGTCCGTGCTCCCCCACACAGCCAGCACTGTCAGTGCTCCCCCCACACAGCCAGCACTGTCAGTGCTCCCCCACACAGACAGCACTGTCAGTGCTCCCCAACACAGCCAGCACTGTCAGTGCTCCCTAGACACAGCCAGCACTGTCAGTGCCCCCCACACAGTCAGCCCTGTCAGTGCTACCACCAAACTGCCAGCACTGTCCGTGCTCCCCCACACAGCCAGCACTGTCAGTGCTCCCCACACAGCCAGCACTGTCAGTGCTCCCCCACACAGCCAGCACTGTCAGTGCTCCCCACACAGCCAGCACTGTCAGTGCTCCCCACACAGCCAGCACTGTCAATGCTCCCCCCACACAGCCAGCACTGTAAGTGCTCCCACCACACAGCCAGCACTGTCAGTGCTCCCACCACACAGCCAGCACTGTCAGTGCTCCCACCACACAGCCAGCACTGTCAGTGCTCCCCCACACAGCCAGCACTGTCAGTGCTCCCACACACACAGCCAGCACTGTCAGTGCTCCTCCCACACAGCTAGCACTGTCAGTGCTTCCACCACACAGCCAGCACTGCCAGTGCTCCTCCCACACAGCTAGCACTGTCAGTGCTTCCACCACAAAGCCAGCACTGTCAGTGCCCCTCCCACATAGCCAGCACTGTCAGTGCTCCCACCACAGAGCCAGCACTGTCAGTGCTCCCCCACACAGCCAGCACTGTCAGTGCTCCCCCCACACAGCCTGCACTCTCAGTGCTCCCCCACACAGCCAGCACTGGCAGTGCTCCCCCACACAGCCAGCACTGTCAGTGCTCCCCCCACACAGCCAGCACTGTCAGTGCTTCCACCACAGCCAGCACTGTCAGTGCTCCCCCCACACATCCAGCACTGTCAGTGCTCCACCCACACAGCCAGCACTGTCAGTGCTCCCCCCACACAGACAGCACTGTCAGTGCTCCCCCACACAGCCAGCACTGTCAGTGCTCCCCCAACACAGCCAGCACTGTCAGTGCTCCCTAGACACAGCCAGCACTGTCAGTGCTCCCACCACACAGCCAGCGCTGTCAGTGCTCCCCCACACATCCAACACTGTCCGTGCTCCCCACACAGCCAGCACTGTCAGTGCTCCCCCACACAGCCAGCACTGTCAGTGCTCCCACACAGCCAGCACTGTCAGTGCTCCCCACACAGCCAGCACTGTCAATGCTCCCCCCACACAGCCAGCACTGTCAGTGCTCCCACCACACAGCCAGCACTGTCAGTGCTCCCACCACACAGCCAGCACTGTCAGTACTCCCACCACACAGCCAGCACTGTCAGTGCTCCCCCACACAGTCAGCGCTGTCAGTGCTCCCACACACACAGCCAGCACTGTCAGTGCTCCCACCACACAGCCAGCACTGTCAGTGCTCCTACCACACAGCTAGCACTGTCAGTGCTTCCACCACACAGCCAGCACTGTCAGTGCTCCTCCCACACAGCCAGCACTGTCAGTGCTCCCACCACACAGCCAGCACTGTCAGTGCTCCTCCCACACAGCTAGCACTGTCAGTGATTCCACCACACAGCCAGCACTGTCAGTGCTCCTCCCACACAGCTAGCACTGTCAGTGCTTCCACCACACAGCCAGCACTGTCAGTGCTCCCACCACACAGCCAGCACTGTCAGTGCTCCCACCACACAGCCAGCGCTATCAGTGCTCCCACCACACAGCCAGCGCTGTCAGTGCTCCCACCACACAGCCAGCACTGTCAGTGCTCCCCCACACAGCCAGCACTGTCAGTGCTCCCACCAAACAGCCAGCGCTGTCAGTGCTCCCACCACACAGCCAGCACTGTCCGTGCTCCCCCACACAGCCAGCACTGTCAGTGCTCCCCCCAAACAGCCAGCACTGTCAGTGCTCCCCCACACAGACAGCACTGTCAGTGCTCCACTACACAGCCAGCACTGTCAGTGCTCCTCCCACACAGCTAGCACTGTCAGTGCTTCCACCACACAGCCAGCACTGTCAGTGCTCCTCCCACATAGCCAGCACTGTCAGTGCTCCCACCACAGAGCCAGCACTGTCAGTGCTCCCCCACACAGCCAGCACTGTCAGTGCTCCCCCCACACAGCCTGCACTCTCAGTGCTCCCCCACACAGCCAGCACTGGCAGTGCTCCCCCACACAGCCAGCACTGTCAGTGCTCCCCCCACACAGCCATCACTGTCAGTGCTTCCACCACACAGCCAGCACTGTCAGTGCCCCCCACACAGCCAGCACTGTCAGTGCTTCCACCACACAGCCAGCACTGTCAGTGCTTCCACCACACAGCCAGCACTGTCAGTGCTTCCACCACACAGCCAGCCCTGTCAGTGCTCCCCCACACAGCCAGCACTGTCAGTGCTCCTCCCACACAGCCAGCACTGTCAGTGCTCCCACCACACAGCCAGCACTGTCAGTGCTTCCACCACACAGCCAGCACTGTCAGTACTCCCACCACACAGTCAGCACTGTCAGTGCCCCCCACACAGCCAGCACTGTCAGTGCTTCCACCACACAGCCAGCACTGTCAGTGCTCCTCCCACACAGTCAGCACTGTCAGTGCTCCCCCACACAGCCAGCACTGTCAGTGCTCCCCCACACAGCCAGCACTGTCAATGCTCCCACCACACAGCCAGCACTGTCAGTGCTCCCACCACACAGCCAGCACTGTCAGTGCTCCCACCACACAGCCAGCACTGTCAGTGCTCCCCACGCATCAGACCCAGCTCCTGATTGGCTCATAGGCTGTCAGTCAGCGGCTGGAGCTGCTGATTGGATGAGAGGCTGTCAGTCAGCGCCAGGAGCTACTGATTGGCTGAAATGCTGCCAGTCAGAGACTAGAACTGCTGATTAGCTGAGGGGCTGTAAGTCAGCGGCTGGAGTTCCTGATTGGCTGAGAGGCTGTCGGTCAGCGGCTGGAGCTCCTGATTGGCTGAGAGACTGTCAGTCAGCGGCTGGAGCTGCTGTTTGGCTGTGACTGTCAGTCAGCGGCTGGAGCTCCTGATTGACTGAGAGACTGTCAGTCAGCGGTTGGTGCTCCTGATTGGCTGAGAGACTGTCAGTCAGCGGCTGGAGCTCCTGATTGGCTGAGTGGCTGTCAGTCAGCGGCTGGAGCTCCTGATTGGCTGAGAGGCTGACAGTCAGCGGTTGGATCTCCTGATTGGCTGAGAGACTGCCAGTCAGCGGCTGGAGCTCCTGATTGGCTGAGAGTCTGTCAGTCAGCGGCTGGAGCTCCTGATTGGCTGAGAGACTGTCAGTCAGCGGCTGGAGCTCCTGATTGGCTGAGAGACTGTCAGTCAGCGGTTGGAGCTCCTGATTGGCTGAGAGGCAGTTACTCAGCGGCTGGAGGTTCTGATTGTCTGAGATGGTTTCAGTCAGCGGCTGGAGCTCCTGATTGGCTGAGAGGCTGTCAGTCAGCGGCTGGAGCTCCTGATTGGCTGAGAGGTTTTCAGTCCGTTTTATTTTCTCATTAATTTAATAATTGATGTAACCGGATATTTCACCGCTACCTTGATCTGCTCCCTGAACCTGGACTGAGTCACCACATAAATAAATGTATTTGTGCAGCAATTTAAATCCATCAGCATAAATCCGACTATTTGTAAATTATATTGAGGAAGGGTGATGTAATCTAATTCTCTCACATCGATATAGAAAAATGTAATAACAGACACGGTCCAGAGGAGGATGAAAGTTCCGGAGATGCTGAAGAGTAAAATCATTGACTTCCTTCTGCTCTCCATCTCTGGGTCGCTGCGATTGTCTCCCTGTCTCTGGGCCCTCAGTGCCTTCCGGACCCGACTGCTGAGTAAAATGTGTCTGACTGTCAGAGCGTTGGTCAACAGGATTGAGAAGAACGGCACCAATGGGGTTACAACCTGATCAAACCAGAGATACCCACCCCATCCCGGGTCAGTGACGACGCTGCTCTTTGTGACGCAGCCCCACTGGACATTGTCGATTATCCTCCCAGGTTCCAATGTAAAGTACCGGGGGATGTTTTTCACACAGAGCAGGAGGCCGCTTGTGGACAGAACCACAGCCGCAGTTTTCCCGGTGCAATATTTACTTTTCAGTTTCTGGCAGCGAATGGCCACAAATCGATCAAAGGAGAAAGTGAGGGTGAACCAGACAGAACAGTCCCTGGCTGCAGCCCGCAGGACAGAGGTAACACGACACACAGGGGTGAGGAACAGGAAACTCCAGGGGAAATAATAAACACTGATCATGCTCAGTATGGGTTTAGTGATAATAAACAGCAGATCCGCCGTTGCCATGGCCACCAGGTAGCGAGTGGTGCAGGTAGAGAGGCCACACTTCCCCCGACACAGGATCGCAATTCCCAGTATATTAACTGTCAGAGAGAGAAAGGAGAGACGCGGGAAATTACTGGGTAATGAATCTCCCTGTCTGAAACAGGACACAATTGCAGCATCAATATAATGGACAGTGGGTGGGTGGGGGTATGGGGAGAGGAGTGGGCACAGAGATTAACATTGCAGAGAGGGGAGTAGGAAATGTAACTCCAGTGTTAAAGGCGGGGAATGGGGGGAAAGTGTGAATTGCAGCCCTGTCAGTTTGATGGCAGTGGTAGGAAAATGTTTATAATTCAGAGACCTTTGGGAGAGGTTACATTTCTCATTTAGTCTGATTTACAGGATTCACTCAGGCCGGACAGGTTTCCCAAACCGGATACAAACATACCAGAGATTGTCACCCCAGCTCAATTATTGGACCACACCCCGGATTGGACCATTCCCTGGACTGGATTTCTGATGGGGTTGGACCCCACTCCTGGTTTATTTGAATACTCCACGATCAATGGGAAAAATAAAACAAACGCGGGACCTTCCCACTTCATAACCATGGGAGGAATAGAAATATAGAATGTACAGTGCAAAAGGAAGCCATTCGGCCCATCGAGTCTGCACCGGCCCTTGGAAAGAGAAAACCAATTCAGCCCACCCCATCCCCATAACCCAGTGACCCCATTAAAATTGTCTGGAAACTAAACACAATTTATCTTGGCCAATCCACCTAACCCGCACATCTTTGGACTGTGGGAGGAAACCGGAGCACCCGGAGGAAACCCACGCAGATACGGGGAGGATGTGCAGACTCCGCACAGACAGTCACCCAAGCCGGGAATCGAACCTGGGACCCTGGAGCTGTGAATCAACTGTGCAAACCACTGTGCTACCGTGCAGCCCAGCCTGTCCAGAATAGAGTCTGCCCAGTCTCCAGAACATCCCGAGGGATCCCCCCTCCCAGGTTTAGTCATTCGTACAGCACCCGCTCCCAGGAATCCCCCATTGCCATGTCTGGAACATCCCAACATCACTGTTCCCAGGAATCCATCCTCTCCCTGTTTGAAAACAATCCCTACCAAGCTTTTCTCAGGAATATTCCCGCTCCGGCATTGGACATTCCCCAGGGTTCACTTGGCCGGAATAGACTCTCTCCAGATTCGGACTCATTGCATTCGACAAAAAAGTAGGAACATTCCAAAACAAGAGCGTTAAGATGGAGGAGAAAGTTCCCAGAATAAAGTTGTTTAAATTAAAGTTACATCCTGCGGGACCTAACATCCGAATGGGACGATGAGATGTTGCTCCTCCAGCTTGCATTGGGCTTCACTGCATTCTGGCAGCAGGCCAAGGACAGACATGTGGGCCCGAGAGCAAGGTGCTGAGTTAACATGGCCCCAATAGGAAGGCTGGGGCCATGCTGTGGGCTGAGTGAAGGTGTTCCACAAAGCAGTCTCCCAGTCTGCGTTTAGTCTCCCCAATGTCGAGGAGACGGTATTGGCAGCAGCGAATACAGGAGAACAAACTGAAGGCACAGAAGTGAAACGCTGTATCCCCAGAAAGGAGAGTTTGTTGCCGAGAACCGGGAGACGGGAGGAGGTAAAGGGACAGTTGTTGCACCGTCTGTCATTGCAGGGGAAGGTGCTGGGGGAAGGGAAAGGGGTGTGGGGTGTAAGGGGGAAGTGGACAAGGGGGAGGGAGCGGTACCTGAGGAATGCAGACATTGAGGGGGGTGGTTGGAGAGAGGTGAAGATGTGTTTGGTGGTGACATCATGCTGGAGTTGGCAGAAATCGAGGATTTTCCTTTCAATGAGAAGGCTGATGGTGTGGAAAGTGAGGAGGGGAACCCTATCATGTTTCCGGGAGGGAGGGGATGTGTGAGGACAGAGGTGTGAGAAGTGAATTGAACACGATCGAAAGCCCTGTTAACAAAGGAAGGTGGTGGGGCCAGGTTAAGGAAAAGACAGACATGCCAGGGGGGCTATTTTCGAAGACGCCAGCATCAGATCAGAGGCGATGGAGGCGGAGAAAGTGGGAGAATGAGATGCAGTCTTTACAGGAAGCAGGGTATGAGGATCTGTACACAACCCTCGTGTTGGGGAACGGAGGTGCAGAGAGATTGGACATCCATTGTGAAGATTAGGCGGGTAGGGCCAGGGAAATGGACCTTGTTTATTTGACAGACGGCACCAGAGGAACCAGGAATCATATAATCCCCACAGTGCAGAAGGAGGCCATTCGGCCCATTAAGACTGTACCAAACCTCTGAAAGAGTACCTCAACCAAGCTCACTCCCCCGCCTATCTCATTAACCCCTTAATCTAACCTACACATCTTTTTGGACACTACGGAGTAATTTAGCATGGCCAATCCACCTAACCTGCACATCTTTGGGCTATGGGAGGCAACCGGAGACCCGGAGGAAACCCACACAGACAGGGAGAGAAAGTGCAGTCTCCACACAGACAGTCACCCAAGGTAGGAATTGATCCGGGGACCCTGCTGCTGTGAGGCAGCAGTGCAAACCACTGTGACACCACTGTCTTTGGGAAGGGGCAGAACAGGGTAAAGGGGATGGAATCAAGATCGGAAGAAATGATCTTGGTGGGGCTGGAACAGGCCGAAATAATGGGTGCACTGGGACTTTCCTGTTTGTGGATTTTGGGAAGGAGGTAGAAGCGGGAGGTTGATGCAGGATGTGTGGGATTGTGGGACTCTGATGTCTGAGACTGTGGACAGAAGATATCCAGAGTCAACGAGGTCAGTGAAAGCCCTGTAAACAATATCATGATGTTTGGTGGTGTGCTGCTGGTCCAGGGGGAGGTACCAGGATGGGCCTGAGAGCTGACGGTCAGCCTCTGTGAGGAAGAGGTCAGGACACCAGACAATAATGGTACCACCCTTGTGAGCAGCTTAGATCACCAGGCCAGGGTTGGATATTAGAGAGAGGATTGGAGCAAGTTTAGAGTGAGTCAGGATAGAGTTGGTGAGAGGCACAGAGAAATTGAGACGGTCGATGTCGCACTGACAGATCTCAATGAAAAGATCAAGAGCTGATAGGAGGCCAGAGGGTGGGTCCAGGTAGAGGGAGATCACTGGAGGCGGATGGATTTCACAACAAATATTCATAAAATAGACAGTGAGAAACAGCAGAGACAATATTATCTATTCACTGATCACCATCAGAATAATTACCAAAGAATTGAAAAGCAGAAGTCGGTCTCTGTTATTCTTGAACTTAGAACAGAATATAATCAAATCTTCCAGTCACAATGTCAACAGTTGGAAGCATTGAATTAGAAGTCTGAGTTAAAAGAAATCCAGTAACACAGAGTATACTAAATAGCCGGCGCATATTCCAAAGTCAACATTCTTCCTGACACATTTCATCCAATTATTGCAATAACTACCAGAAATAATAGATCTGAGTAGTATGATAGATGTTAAACAATTTGATTTTCTAAAGGCCGTCAGTAAGATCCGACATAACAGACTGATGGGTAATCTCAGAGCCAGTGGAGTTAGGGGACACAGCAGCAGGATGGATACATGCTGGCGACACACACAGAAAACAGCGAGAGGAGTTAAAGGGATTTAGGCTGGTTGGTGGAAGGTGGGAAGTGGTGTTCCACAAGGATCAGCACTGGGATCACTCTCCTTCACCATTCCCATCAACAGTATAGGATCGGGAAGCAGAATGATAATTACACAATTTACAGACAGAATCAAATTGAGAGTGATAGTGAATACGGAGGCAGAATACAACTAATTACAGGCACACATCATCATTAATTATGAATTTGCAAAGCGGGAATTTCAATGGGACATTAATGTCCCGACAGATCAGTGTCCGCTGCTGCATTTTGTTCAGAACAATAAGTCCCCCAATCACTCCTTGGAAAACAAGTGTGTGAATGGACTGGAGGGGTTTCTGGCTTCAGGTGAATAGATTCACAAATCGTGTGAAGCAGAAAGACAGTTTAAAAACACCCATAAAAATTGATCAAACTTGTGAGTTCATTTCAGGATGAATAGGAATGAGAAAGTATCACAAAACCTATTGGAATGCTGCACTGCTGTGGGTTTTATGAAATCTTAGACTGTGGGTGATATCTGTTCATGTTAGAGTAGATCAATAGAAAACAGAGATAGAGACATTTCACTTCAGACAATAAATATCAAACATCTTCAAAACACAGCCAAACTCTTCCTGTTTTCAACCTATTCCAAAGTTAAAACACACAGAGAGAACTGCACAGAATGGAGCGACCCCTCACCAATAAAATACCTCATTTCAAAACAGAACCAACTAATTTCAGTCCAGTTACTGACCCACACACAATACAATTCCACACGGACAGATAGTCCCAGTAATAGATAGATAATTGGATCAGATATTCCACTCTGGTGAGAGACCCACAGTCAGTACAATTCTACACTGACAGACATTTCCAGTAATCCTTCTTCACTGCTGTCAGATATTCCACCCTGGTGAGAGACCCACACTCAGTACAATTCCACACTGACAGATACTTCCAGTAATCCTTGTTCACCGCTGTCAGATATTCCACTCTGGTTAGTGATCCACACTCAGTACAATTCCACACTGACAGATACTTCCAGTAATCCTTGTTCACCGCTGTCAGATATTCCACTCTGGATAGTGACCCACAGTCAATACAATTCTACACTGACAGATACCCACACTCGGTGTGATTTAATTCTTTCTCCTCCTAAACCTCCCTTCAGAGAGATTGCCTTTACTGTGATCCAATCTAACATTATACAAAATTCCACTCAATATAATAACTTCCCCGGTCAGAGATCCAGTGAGTTACAAACAGAGGTTTATTGTGTGTTGATGAAAGGGATTCAAACCATTGACATGCTTGAATACATTTGACAATGATATCGTTGACCAGGTGTCGATATAACAGTGAGCACGAGATCAGGACCAGGTATTTCAGTCGCAGTTTAAAATCAGAGAGCCGCTCACACACAGATTTACACAACTTCAATGGTGGTGGTCACTTACCAGGAACACCAACAATAGCCAGGATTGGGTAGAATACTTTCTCAACCTGATTAACTGGAAAATGCATTTTCAGTGTGAAGTGATGTGTCCTTTCCTGCGATTGGCAATCTCTCTGTCTAAAACTCTGAGGTTAAATATTCTCCCAGCTTTTAATTAATACCCTGTGGAACCGCCTCAGGGAAATTGAGGTTGTGACATCGTTTAACTTATTTTTCAAGATGTGAACAAACAGATTACGATATTGTGTTCAGTGAAAGAAAATATTATTTTTGTGAGTGAGTGACCTCTTTGCAAACACTGGACTGTGTTGATCACATTGTTCAACTAATATTAACAGAAAGGATGCTGTCCACTCAGAAACCATCAGTCCCATCTCTACATCTCAGATTGTTTCAGTGATAACCTTCACTCCACTGTGACCATTCAGTGATTCAGTTCCAATTGTCAGTGTGTTTCTCTGGATGCTTCCACTGCACTCTGGGCTGTAGCTGCCCCTGTAACTGTGACCATTCAGTGATTCAGTTCCAATTGTCAGTGTGTTTCTCTGGGTGGTTCCACAGCACTCTGGGGGTGTAGCTGCCTCTGTAACTGTGACCATTCAGTGATTCAGTTCCAATTGTCAGTGTGTTTCTCTGGGTGGTTCCACTGCACTCTGGTATGTAGCTGCCTCTGTAACTGTGAACATTCAGTGATTCAGTTCCAATTGTCAGTGTGTTTCTCTGGGTGGCTCCACAGCACTCCGGGGTGTAGCTGCCTCTGTAACTGTGACCATTCAGTGATTCAGTTCCAATTGTCAGTGTGTTTCTCTGGGTGCTTCCACAGCACTCTGGGGTGTAGCTGCCTCTGCAACTGTGACCATTCAGTGATTCAGTTCCAATTGTCAGTGTGTTTCTCTGGGTGGGTCCACTGCACTCTGGGGTGTAGCTGCTTCTGTAACTGTGACCATTCAGTGATTCAGTTCCAATTGTCAGTGTGTTTCTCTGGGTGCTTCCACAGCACTCTGGGGTGTAGCTGCCTCTGTAACTGTGACCATTCAGTGATTCAGTTCCAATTGTCAGTGTGTTTCTCTGGGTGGGTCCACTGCACTCTGGGGTGTAGCTGCCTCTGTAACTGTGACCATTCAGTGATTCAGTTCCAATTGTCAGTGTGTTTCTCTGGGTGGTTCCACAGCACTCTGGGGTGTAGCTGCCTCTGTAACTGTGACCATTCAGTGTTTCAGTTCCAATTGTCAGTGTGTTTCTCTGGGTGGGTCCACTGCGCTCTGGGGTGTAGCTGTCTCTGTAACTGTGACCATTCAGAGATTCAGTTCCAATTGTCAGTGCGTTTCTCTGGGTGGGTCCACTGCACTCTGGGGTGTAGCTGCCTCTGTAACTGTGACCATTCAGTGATTCAGTTCCAATTGTCAGTGTGTTTCTCTGGGTGGTTCCACTGCACTCTGGGGTGTAGCTACCTCTGTAACTGTGACCATTCAGTGATTCAGTTCCAATTGTCAGTGTGTTTCTCTGGGTGGTTCCACTGCACTCTGGGGTGTAGCTGTCTCTGTGACGGTGACCATTCAGTGATTCAGTTCCAATGGTCAGTGTGTTTTTCTGGGTGGGCCCACTGCACTCTGGGGTGTAGCTGTCTCTGTAACTGTGACCATTCAGTGATTCAGTTCCAATTGTCAGTGTGTTTCTCTGGGAGGTTCCACTGCACTCTGGGATGTAGCTGTCTCTGTAACTGTGACCATTCAGTGATTCAGTTCCAATTGTCAGTGTGTTTCTCTGGGTGGTTCCACTGCTCTCTGGGATGTAGCTGCCTCTGTAACTGTGACCATTCAGTGATTCAGTTCCAATTGTCAGTGTGTTTCTCTGGGTGGTTCCACTGCACTCTGGGGTGTAGCTGTCTCTGTAACTGTGACCATTCAGTGATTCAGTTCCAATTATCAGTGTGTTTCTCTGGGTGGTTCCACTGCTCTCTGGGATGTAGCTGCCTCTGTAACTGTGACCATCCAGTGATTCTGTTCCAATTGTCAGTGTGTTTCTCTGGGAGTTCCAAAGCACTCTGGGGTGTAGCTGCCTCTGTAACTGTGACCATTCAATGATTCAGTTCCAATTGTTAGTGTGTTTCTCTGGGTGGTTCCACTGCACTCTGGGATGTAGCTGTCTCTGTAACTGTGACCATTCAGAGATTCAGTTCCAATTGTCAGTGTGTTTCTCTGGGTGGTCCCACAGCACCCTGGGGTGTAGCTGCCTCTGTAACTGTGACCATTCAGTGATTCAGTTCCAATTGTCAGTGTGTTTCTCTGGGTGGGTCCACTGCACTCTGGGGCGTAGCTGCCTCAGTAACTGTGACCATTCAGTGATTCAGTTCCAATTGTCAGTGCGTTTCTCTGGGTGGGTCCACTGCACTCTGGGGTGTAGCTGTCTCTTTAACTGTGACCATTCAGTGATTCAGTTCCAATTGTCAGTGTGTTTCTCTGGGTGGGCCCACTGCACTCTGGAGTGTAGCTGTCTCTGTAACTGTGACCATTCAGTGATTCAGTTCCAATTGTCAGTGTGTTTCTCTGGGTGTGTCCCCTGCACTCTGATATGTAGCTGCCTCTGTAACTGTGACCATTCAGTGATTCTGTTCCAATTGTCAGTGTGTTTCTCTGGGAGTTCCACAGCACTCTGGGGTGTAGCTGCCTCTGTAACTGTGACCATTCAGTTATTCAGTTCCAATTGTCAGTGTGTTTCTCTGGATGGTTCCACTGCACTCTGGGGTGTAGCTGCCTCTGTAACTGTGACCATTAAGTGATTCAGTTCCAATTGTCAGTGTGTTTCTCTGGATGGTTCCACTGCACTCTGGGGTATAGCTGCCTCTGTAACTGTGACCATTCAATGATTCAGTTCCAATTGTTAGTGTGTTTCTCTGGGTGGTTCCACTGCACTCTGGGATGTAGCTGTCTCTGTAACTGTGACCATTCAGAGATTCAGTTCCAATTGTCAGTGTGTTTCTCTGGGTGGTCCCACAGCACCCTGGGGTGTAGCTGCCTCTGTAACTGTGACCATTCAGTGATTCAGTTCCAATTGTCAGTGTGTTTCTCTGGGTGGGTCCACTGCACTCTGGGGTGTAGCTGCCTCTGTAACTGTGACCATTCAGTGATTCAGTTCCAATTGTCAGTGCGTTTCTCTGGGTGTGTCCACTGCACTCTGGGGTGTAGCTGCCTCTGTAACTGTGACCATTCAGTGATTCAGTTCCAATTGTCAGTGTGTTTCTCTGGGAGGTTCCACTGCACTCTGGGATGTAGCTGTCTCTGTAACTGTGACCATTCAGTGATTCAGTTCCAATTGTCAGTGTGTTTCTCTGGGTGGTTCCACTGCTCTCTGGGATGTAGCTGCCTCTGTAACTGTGACCATTCAGTGATTCAGTTCCAATTGTCAGTGTGTTTCTCTGGGTGGTTCCACTGCACTCTGGGGTGTAGCTGTCTCTGTAACTGTGACCATTCAGTGATTCAGTTCCAATTGTCAGTGTGTTTCTCTGGGTGGTTCCACTGCTCTCTGGGATGTAGCTGCCTCTGTAACTGTGACCATCCAGTGATTCAGTTCCAATTGTCAGTGTGTTTCTCTGGTTGTTTCCACTGCAATCTGGGGTGTAGCTGTCTCTGTAACTGTGACTATTCAGTGATTCAGTTCCAATTGTCAGTGTGTTTCTCTGGGTGGTCCCACTGCACTCTGGGGTGTAGCTGCCTTTGTAACTGTGACCATTCAGTGATTCAGTTCCAATTGTCAGTGTGTTTCTCTGGGTGGTCCCACTGCACTCTGGGGTGTAGCTGTCTCTGTAACTGTGACCATTCAGTGATTCAGTTCCAATTGTCAGTGTGTTTCTCTGGGTGGGCCCACTGCACTCTGGGGTGTAGCTGTCTCTGTAACTTTGACCATTCAGTGATTCAGTTCCAATTGTCAGTGTGTTTCTCTGGGTGTGTCCCCTGCACTCTGATATGTAGCTGCCTCTGTAACTGTGACCATTCAGTGATTCAGTTCCAATTGTCAGTGTGTTTCTCTGGGTGGTTCCACTGCACTCTGGGGTGTAGCTGCCTCTGTAACTGTGACCATTCAGTGATTCAGTTCCAATTGTCAGTGTGTTTCTCTGGATGGTTCCACTGCACTCTGGGGTGTAGCTGCCTCTGTAACTGTGACCATTCAATGATTCAGTTCCAATTGTCAGTGTGTTTCTCTGTGTGGTTCCACTGCACTCTGGGATGTAGCTGTCTCTGTAACTGTGACCATTCAGAGATTCAGTTCCAATTGTCAGTGTGTTTCTCTGGGTGGTCCCACAGCACCCTGGGGTGTAGCTGCCTCTGTAACTGTGACCATTCAGTGATTCAGTTCCAATTGTCAGTGTGTTTCTCTGGGTGGGTCCACTGCACTCTGGGGAGTAGCTGCCTCTGTAACTGTGACCATTCAGTGATTCAGTTCCAATTGTCAATGTGTTTCTCTGGATGGTTCCACTGCACTCTGGGGTGTAGCTGTCTCTGTACCTGTGACCATTCAATGATTCAGTTCCAATTGTCAGTGTGTTTCTCTGGGTGGTTACACTGCACTCTGGGATGTAGCTGCCTCTGTAACTGTGACCATTCAGTGATTCAGTTCCAATTGTCAGTGTGTTTCTCTGGGTGGTTCCACTGCTCTCTGGGGTGTAGCTGTCTCTGTGACGGTGACCATTCAGTGATTCAGTTCCAATTGTCAGTGTGTTTCTCTGGGTGGGCCCACTGCACTCTTGGGTGTAGCTGTCTCTGTAACTGTGACCATTCAGTGATTCAGTTCCAATTGTCAGTGTGTTTCTCTGGGTGGTTCCACTGCTCTCTGGGATGTAGCTGCCTCTATAACTGTGACCATTCAGTGATTCAGTTCCAATTGTCAGTGTGTTTCTCGGGGTGGGCCCACTGCACTCTGGGCTGTAGCTGCCTCTGTAACTGTGACCATTCAGTGATTCAGTTCCAATTGTCAGTGTGTTTCTCTGGGTGGTTCCACTGCACTCTGGGGTGTAGCTGCCTCTGTAACTGTGACCATTCAGTGATTCAGTTCCTATTGTCAGTGTGTTTCTCTGGGTGGTTCCACTGCACTCTGGGGTGTAGCTGTCTCTGTAACTGTGACCATTCAGTGATTCAGTTCCTATTGTCAGTGTGTTTCTCTGGGTGGTTCCACTGCACTCTGGGGGGTAGCTGTCTCTGTGACGGTGACCATTCAGTGATTCAGTTCCAATTGTCAGTGTGTTTCTCTGGGTGGTTCCACTGCACTTTGGGGTGTGGCTGCCTCTGTAACTGTGACCATTCAGTGATTCAGTTCCAATTGTCAGTGTGTTTCTCTGGGTGGTTCCACTGCACTCTGGGGCGTAGCTGTCTCTGTAACTGTGACCATTCAGTGATTGAGTTCCAATTGTCAGTGTGTTTCTCTGGGTGGTTACACTGCACTCTGGGGTGTAGCTGTCTCTGTAACTGTGACCATTCAGTGATTCAGTTCCAATTGTCAGTGTGTTTCTCTGGGTGGTTACACTGCAATACAGGGTGTAGCTGTCTCTGTAACTGTGACCATTCAGTGATTCAGTTCCAATTGTCAGTGTGTTTCTCTGGGTGGTTCCACAGCGCTCTGGGATGTAGCTGTCTCTGTAACTGTGACCATTCAGTGATTCAGTTCCAATTGTCAGTGTGTTTCTCTGGGAGGGTCCACTGCGCTCTGGGATGTAGCTGTCTCTGTAACTGTGACCATTCAGTGATTCAGTTCCAATTGTCAGTGTGTTTCTCTGGGTGGTTCCACTGCACTCTGGGATGTCGCTGCCTCTGTAACTGTGACCATTCAGTGATTCAGTTCCAATTATCAGTGTGTTTCTCAGGGTGGTTCCACTGCACTCTGGGGTGTAGCTGCCTCTGTAACTGTGTCCATTCAGAGATTAAGTTCCAATTGTCAGTGTGTTTCTCTGGGTGGGTCCACTGCTCTCTGGGGGGTAGCTGTCTCTGTGACGGTGACCATTCAGTGATTCAGTTCCAATTGTCAGTGTGTTTCTCTGGGTGGTTCCACTGCACTCTGGGATGGAGCTGCCTCTGTAACTGTGACCATTCAGTGATTCAGTTCCAATTGTCAGTGTGTTTCTCTGGGTGGTTCCACTGCACTCTGGGGCGTAGCTGTCTCTGTAACTGTGACCATTCAGTGATTGAGTTCCAATTGTCAGTGTGTTTCTCTGGGTGGTTACACTGCACTCTGGGGTGTAGCTGTCTCTGTAACTGTGACCATTCAGTGAATCAGTTCCAATTGTCAGTGTGTTTCTCTGGGTGGTCCCACTGCACTCTGGGGTGTAGCTGTCTCTGTAACTGTGACCATTCAGTGATTCAGTTCCAATTGTCAGTGTGTTTCTCTGGGTGGGCCCACTGCACTCTGGGGTGTAGCTGTCTCTGTAACTGTGACCATTCAGTGATTCAGTTCCAATTGTCAGTGTGTTTCTCTGGGTGTGTCCCCTGCACTCTGATATGTAGCTGGCTCTGTAACTGTGACCATTCAGTGATTCAGTTCCAATTGTCAGTGTGTTTCTCTGGATGGTTCCACTGCACTCTGGGGTGTAGCTGCCTCTGTAACAGTGACCATTCAGTGATTCAGTTCCAATTGTCAGTGTGTTTCTCTGGGTGGTTCCACTGCACTCTGGGATGGAGCTGTCTCTGTAACTGTGACCATTCAGAGATTCAGTTCCAATTGTCAGTGTGTTTCTCTGGGTGGTCCCACAGCACCCTGGGGTGTAGCTGCCTCTGTAACTGTGACCATTCAGTGATTCAGTTCCAATTGTCAGTGTGTTTCTCTGGGTGGGTCCACTGCACTCTGGGGTGTAGCTGCCTCTGTAACTGTGACCATTCAGTGATTCAGTTCCAATTGTCAGTGTGTTTCTCTGGATGGTTCCACTGCACTCTGGGGTGTAGCTGTCTCTGTAACTGTGACCATTCAATGATTCAGTTCCAATTGTCAGTGTGTTTCTCTGGGTGGTTACACTGCACTCTGGGATGTAGCTGCCTCTGTAACTGTGACCATTCAGTGATTCAGTTCCAATTGTCAGTGTGTTTCTCTGGGTGGTCCCACAGCACCCTGGGGTGTAGCTGCCTCTGTAACTGTGACCATTCAGTGATTCAGTTCCAATTGTCAGTGTGTTTCTCTGGGTGGGTCCACTGCACTCTGGGGAGTAGCTGCCTCTGTAACTGTGACCATTCAGTGATTCAGTTCCAATTGTCAATGTGTTTCTCTGGATGGTTCCACTGCACTCTGGGGTGTAGCTGTCTCTGTAACTGTGACCATTCAATGATTCAGTTCCAATTGTCAGTGTGTTTCTCTGGGTGGTTACACTGCACTCTGGGATGTAGCTGCCTCTGTAACTGTGACCATTCAGTGATTCAGTTCCAATTGTCAGTGTGTTTCTCTGGGTGGTTGCACTGCTCTCTGGGGTGTAGCTGTCTCTGTGACGGTGACCATTCAGTGATTCAGTTCCAATTGTCAGTGTGTTTCTCTGGGTGGGCCCACTGCACTCTTGGGTGTAGCTGTCTCTGTAACTGTGACCATTCAGTGATTCAGTTCCAATTGTCAGTGTGTTTCTCTGGGTGGTTCCACTGCTCTCTGGGATGTAGCTGCCTCTATAACTGTGACCATTCAGTGATTCAGTTCCAATTGTCAGTGTGTTTCTCGGGGTGGGCCCACTGCACTCTGGGCTGTAGCTGCCTCTGTAACTGTGACCATTCAGTGATTCAGTTCCTATTGTCAGTGTGTTTCTCTGGGTGGTTCCACTGCACTCTGGGGTGTAGCTGTCTCTGTAACTGTGACCATTCAGTGATTCAGTTCCTATTGTCAGTGTGTTTCTCTGGGTGGTTCCACTGCACTCTGGGGGGTAGCTGTCTCTGTGACGGTGACCATTCAGTGATTCAGTTCCAATTGTCAGTGTGTTTCTCTGGGTGGTTCCACTGCACTTTGGGGTGTGGCTGCCTCTGTAACTGTGACCATTCAGTGATTCAGTTCCAATTGTCAGTGTGTTTCTCTGGGTGGTTCCACTGCACTCTGGGGCGTAGCTGTCTCTGTAACTGTGACCATTCAGTGATTGAGTTCCAATTGTCAGTGTGTTTCTCTTGGTGGTTACACTGCACTCTGGGGTGTAGCTGTCTCTGTAACTGTGACCATTCAGTGATTCAGTTCCAATTGTCAGTGTGTTTCTCTGGGTGGTTACACTGCAATACAGGGTGTAGCTGTCTCTGTAACTGTGACCATTCAGTGATTCAGTTCCAATTGTCAGTGTGTTTCTCTGGGTGGTTCCACAGCGCTCTGGGATGTAGCTGTCTCTGTAACTGTGACCATTCAGTGATTCAGTTCCAATTGTCAGTGTGTTTCTCTGGGAGGGTCCACTGCGCTCTGGGATGTAGCTGTCTCTGTAACTGTGACCATTCAGTGATTCAGTTCCAATTGTCAGTGTGTTTCTCTGGGTGGTTCCACTGCACTCTGGGATGTCGCTGCCTCTGTAACTGTGACCATTCAGTGATTCAGTTCCAATTATCAGTGTGTTTCTCAGGGTGGTTCCACTGCACTCTGGGGTGTAGCTGCCTCTGTAACTGTGTCCATTCAGAGATTAAGTTCCAATTGTCAGTGTGTTTCTCTGGGTGGGTCCACTGCTCTCTGGGGGGTAGCTGTCTCTGTGACGGTGACCATTCAGTGATTCAGTTCCAATTGTCAGTGTGTTTCTCTGGGTGGTTCCACTGCACTCTGGGATGGAGCTGCCTCTGTAACTGTGACCATTCAGTGATTCAGTTCCAATTGTCAGTGTGTTTCTCTGGGTGGTTCCACTGCACTCTGGGGCGTAGCTGTCTCTGTAACTGTGACCATTCAGTGATTGAGTTCCAATTGTCAGTGTGTTTCTCTGGGTGGTTACACTGCACTCTGGGGTGTAGCTGTCTCTGTAACTGTGACCATTCAGTGAATCAGTTCCAATTGTCAGTGTGTTTCTCTGGGTGGTCCCACTGCACTCTGGGGTGTAGCTGTCTCTGTAACTGTGACCATTCAGTGATTCAGTTCCAATTGTCAGTGTGTTTCTCTGGGTGGGCCCACTGCACTCTGGGGTGTAGCTGTCTCTGTAACTGTGACCATTCAGTGATTCAGTTCCAATTGTCAGTGTGTTTCTCTGGGTGTGTCCCCTGCACTCTGATATGTAGCTGGCTCTGTAACTGTGACCATTCAGTGATTCAGTTCCAATTGTCAGTGTGTTTCTCTGGATGGTTCCACTGCACTCTGGGGTGTAGCTGCCTCTGTAACAGTGACCATTCAGTGATTCAGTTCCAATTGTCAGTGTGTTTCTCTGGGTGGTTCCACTGCACTCTGGGATGGAGCTGTCTCTGTAACTGTGACCATTCAGAGATTCAGTTCCAATTGTCAGTGTGTTTCTCTGGGTGGTCCCACAGCACCCTGGGGTGTAGCTGCCTCTGTAACTGTGACCATTCAGTGATTCAGTTCCAATTGTCAGTGTGTTTCTCAGGGTGGTTCCACTGCACTCTGGGGTGTAGCTGCCTCTGTAACTGTGACCATTCAGTGATTCAGTTCCAATTGTCAGTGTGTTTCTCTGGGTGGTTCCGCTGCACTCTGGGATGTAGCTGCCTCTGTAACTGTGTCCATTCAGTGATTCAGTTCCAATTGTCAGTGTGTTTCTCTGGGTGGTTCCTCTGCACTCTGGGGTGTAGCTGCCTCTGTAACTGTGTCCATTCAGAGATTAAGTTCCAATTGTCAGTGTGTTTCTCTGGGTGGGTCCACTGCTCTCTGGGGGGTAGCTGTCTCTGTGACGGTGACCATTCAGTGATTCAGTTCCAATTGTCAGTGTGTTTCTCTGGGTGGTTCCACTGCACTCTGGGATGGAGCTGCCTCTGTAACTGTGACCATTCAGTGATTCAGTTCCAATTGTCAGTGTGTTTCTCTGGGTGGTTCCACTGCACTCTGGGGCGTAGCTGTCTCTGTAACTGTGACCATTCAGTGATTGAGTTCCAATTGTCAGTGTGTTTCTCTGGGTGGTTACACTGCACTCTGGGGTGTAGCTGTCTCTGTAACTGTGACCATTCAGTGAATCAGTTCTAATTGTCAGTGTGTGTCTCTGGGTGGTCCCACTGCACTCTGGGGTGTAGCTGTCTCTGTAACTGTGACCATTCAGTGATTCAGTTCCAATTGTCAGTGTGTTTCTCTGGGTGGGCCCACTGCACTCTGGGGTGTAGCTGTCTCTGTAACTGTGACCATTCAGTGATTCAGTTCCAATTGTCAGTGTGTTTCTCTGGGTGTGTCCCCTGCACTCTGATATGTAGCTGGCTCTGTAACTGTGACCATTCAGTGATTCAGTTCCAATTGTCAGTGTGTTTCTCTGGATGGTTCCACTGCACTCTGGGGTGTAGCTGCCTCTGTAACAGTGACCATTCAGTGATTCAGTTCCAATTGTCAGTGTGTTTCTCTGGGTGGTTCCACTGCACTCTGGGATGGAGCTGTCTCTGTAACTGTGACCATTCAGAGATTCAGTTCCAATTGTCAGTGTGTTTCTCTGGGTGGTCCCACAGCACCCTGCGGTGTAGCTGCCTCTGTAACTGTGACCATTCAGTGATTCAGTTCCAATTGTCAGTGTGTTTCTCTGGGTGGGTCCACTGCACTCTGGGGTGTAGCTGCCTCTGTAACTGTGACCATTCAGTGATTCAGTTCCAATTGTCAGTGTGTTTCTCTGGATGGTTCCACTGCACTCTGGGGTGTAGCTGTCTCTGTAACTGTGACCATTCAATGATTCAGTTCCAATTGTCAGTGTGTTTCTCTGGGTGGTTCCACTGCTCTCTGGGGTGTAGCTGTCTCTGTGACGGTGACCATTCAGTGATTCAGTTCCAATTGTCAGTGTGTTTCTCTGGGTGGGCCCACTGCACTCTTGGGTGTAGCTGTCTCTGTAACTGTGACCATTCAGTGATTCAGTTCCAATTGTCAGTGTGTTTCTCTGGGTGGGCCCACTGCACTCTGGGGTGTAGCTGCCTCTGTAACTGTGACCATTCAGTGATTCAGTTCCAATTGTCAGTCTGTTTCTCTGGGTGGTTCCACTGCACTCTGGGGTGTAGCTGCCTCTGTAACTGTGACCATTCAGTGATTCAGTTCCTATTGTCAGTCTGTTTCTCTGGGTGGTTCCACTGCACTCTGGGGTGTAGCTGTCTCTGTAACTGTGACCATTCAGTGATTCATTTCCAATTGTCAGTGTGTTTCTCTGGGTGGTTCCACTGCACTCTGGGGGGTAGCTGTCTCTGTGTCGGTGACCATTCAGTGATTCAGTTCCAATTGTCAGTGTGTTTCTCTGGGTGGTTCCACTGAACTTTGGGGTGTAGCTGTCTCTGTAACTGTGACCATTCAGTGATTGAGTTCCAATTGTCAGTCTGTTTCTCTGGGTGGTTACACTGCACTCTGGGGTGTAGCTGTCTCTGTAACTGTGACCATTCAGTGATTTAGTTCCAATTGTCAGTGTGATTCTCTAGGTGGTTACACTGCACTCTGGGGTGTAGCTGTCTCTGTAACTGTGACCATTCAGTGATTCAGTTCCAATTGTCAGTGTGTTTCTCTGGGTGGTTCCACAGCGCTCTGGGATGTAGCTGTCTCTGTAACTGTGACCATTCAGTGATTCAGTTCCAATTGTCAGTGTGTTTCTCTGGGAGGGTCCACTGCGCTCTGGGATGTAGCTGTCTCTGTAACTGTGACCATTCAGTGATTCAGTTCCAATTGTCAGTGTGTTTCTCTGGGTGGTTCCACTGCACTCTGGGATGTCTCTGCCTCTGTAACTGTGACCATTCAGTGATTCAGTTCCAATTGTCAGTGTGTTTCTCAGGGTGGTTCCACTGCACTCTGGGGTGTAGCTGCCTCTGTAACTGTGACCATTCAGTGATTCAGTTCCAATTGTCAGTGTGTTTCTCTGGGTGGTTCCGCTGCACTCTGGGATGTAGCTGCCTCTGTAACTGTGTCCATTCAGTGATTCAGTTCCAATTGTCAGTGTGTTTCTCTGGGTGGTTCCACTGCACTCTGGGGTGTAGCTGCCTCTGTAACTGTGTCCATTCAGAGATTCAGTTCCAATTGTCAGTGTGTTTCTCTGGGTGGGTCCACTGCTCTCTGGGGGGGGTAGCTGTCTCTGTGATGGTGACCATTCAGTGATTCAGTTCCAATTGTCAGTGTGTTTCTCTGGGTGGTTCCACTGCACTCTGGGGTGTAGCTGCCTCTGTAACTGTGACCATTCAGTGATTCAGTTCCAATTGTCAGTGCGTTTCTCTGGGTGGTTCCACTGCACTCTGGGGTGTAGCTGCCTCTGTAACTGTGACCATTCAGTGATTCAGTTCCTATTGTCAGTGTGTTTCTCTGGGTGGTTCCACTGCACTCTGGGGTGTAGCTGTCTCTGTAACTGTGACCATTCAGTGATTCAGTTCCAATTGTCAGTGTGTTTCTCTGGGTGGTTCCACTGCACTCTGGGGGGTAGCTGTCTCTGTGACGGTGACCATTCAGTGACTCAGTTCCAATTGTCAGTGTGTTTCTCTGGGTGGTTCCACTGCACTTTGGGGTGTAGCTGCCTCTGTAACTGTGACCATTCAGTGATTCAGTTCCAATTGTCAGTGTGTTTCTCTGGGTGGTTCCACTGCACTCTGGGGCGTAGCTGTATCTGTAACTGTGACCATTCAGTGATTGAGTTCCAATTGTCAGTGTGTTTCTCTGGGTGGTTACACTGCACTCTGGGGTGTAGCTGTCTCTGTAACTGTGACCATTCAGTGATTCAGTTCCAATTGTCAGTGTGTTTCTCTGGGTGGTTACACTGCACTCTAGGGTGTAGCTGTCTCTGTAACTGACCATTCAGTGATTCAGTTCCAATTGTCAGTGTGTTTCTCTGGGTGGTTCCACAGCGCTCTGGGATGTAGCTGTCTCTGTAACTGTGACCATTCAGTGATTCAGTACCAATTGTCAGTGTGTTTCTCTGGGAGGGTCCACTGCGCTCTGGGATGTAGCTGTCTCTGTAACTGTGACCATTCAGTGATTCAGTTCCAATTGTCAGTGTGTTTCTCTGGGTGGTTCCACTGCACTCTGGGATGTCGCTGCCTCTGTAACTGTGACCATTCAGTGATTCAGTTCCAATTGTCAGTGTGTTTCTCAGGGTCGTTCCACTGCACTCTGGGGTGTAGCTGCCTCTGTAACTGTGACCATTCAGTGATTCAGTTCCAATTGTCAGTGTGTTTCTCTGGGTGGTTCCGCTGCACTCTGGGATGTAGCTGCCTCTGTAACTGTGTCCATTCAGCGATTCAGTTCCAATTGTCAGTGTGTTTCTCTGGGTGGTTCCACTGCACTCTGGGGTGTAGCTGCCTCTGTAACTGTGTCCATTCAGAGATTCAGTTCCAATTGTCAGTGTGTTTCTTGGGTGGGTCCACTGCTCTCTGGGGGGTAGCTGTCTCTGTGACGGTGACCATTCAGTGATTCAGTTCCAATTGTCAGTGTGTTTCTCTGGGTGGTTCCACTGCACTCTAGCATGGAGCTGCCTCTGTAACTGTGACCATTCAGTGATTCAGTTCCAATTGTCAGTGTGTTTCTCTGGGTGGTTCCACTGCACTCTGGGGCGTAGCTGTCTCTGTAACTGTGACCATTCAGTGACTGAGTTCCAATTGTCAGTGTGTTTCTCTGGGTGGTTACACTGTACTCTGGGGTGTAGCTGTCTCTGTAACTGTGACCATTCAGTGATTCAGTTCCAATTGTCAGTGTGTTTCTCTGGGTGGTCCCACTGCACACTGGGGTGTAGCTGTCTCTGTAACTGTGACCATTCAGTGATTCAGTTCCAATTGTCAGTGTGTTTCTCTGGGTGGGCCCACTGCACTCTGGGGTGTATCTGTCTCTGTAACTGTGACCATTCAGTGATTCAGTTCCAATTGTCAGTGTGTTTCTCTGGGTGTGTCCCCTGCACTCTGATATGTAGCTGCCTCTGTAACTGTGACCATTCAGTGATTCTGTTCCAATTGTCAGTGTGTTTCTCTGGGTGGTTCCACAGCACTCTGGGGTATAGATGCCACTGTAACTGTGACCATTCAGTGATTCAGTTCCAATTATCAGTGTGTTTCTCTGGATGGTTCCACTGCACTTTGGGGTGTAGCTGCCTCTGTAACTGTGACCATTCAGTGATTCAGTTCCAATTGTCAGTGTGTTTCTCTGGATGGTTCCACTGCACTCTGGGGTGTAGCTGCCTCTGTAACTGAGACCATTCAATGATTCAATTCCAATTGTCAGTGTGTTTCTCTGGGTGGTTCCACTGCACTCTGGGATGTAGCTGTCTCTGTAACTGTGACCATTCAGAGATTCAGTTCCAATTGTCAGTGTGTTTCTCCGGGTGGTCCCACAGCACCCTGGGGTGTAGCTGCCTCTGTAACTGTGACCATTCAGTGATTCAGTTCCAATTGTCAGTGTGTTTCTCTGGGTGGGTCCACTGCACTCTGGGGTGTAGCTGCCTCTGTAACTGTGACCATTCAGTGATTCAGTTCCAATTGTCAGTGTGTTTCTCTGGATGGTTCCACTGCACTCTGGGGTGTAGCTGTCTCTGTAACTGTGACCATTCAATGATTCAGTTCCAATTGTCAGTGTGTTTCTCTGGGTGGTTACACTGCACTCTGGGATGTAGCTGCCTCTGTAACTGTGACCATTCAGTGATTCAGTTCCAATTGTCAGTGTGTTTCTCTGGGTGGTTCCACTGCTCTCTGGGGTGTAGCTGTCTCTGTGACGGTGACCATTCAGTGATTCAGTTCCAATTGTCAGTGTGTTTCTCTGGGTGGGCCCACTGCACTCTTGGGTGTAGCTGTCTCTGTAACTGTGACCATTCAGTGATTCAGTTCCAATTGTCAGTGTGTTTCTCTGGGTGGTTCCACTGCTCTCTGGGATGTAGCTGCCTCTATAACTGTGACCATTCAGTGATTCAGTTCCAATTGTCAGTGTGTTTCTCTGGGTGGGCCAACTGCACTCTGGGGTGTAGCTGCCTCTGTAACTGTGACCATTCAGTGATTCAGTTCCAATTGTCAGTGTGTTTCTCTGGGTGGTTCCACTGCACTCTGGGGTGTAGCTGCCTCTGTAACTGTGACCATTCAGTGATTCAATTCCTATTGTCAGTGTGTTTCTCTGGGTGTTTCCACTACACTCTGGGGTGTAGCTGTCTCTGTAACTGTGACCATTCAGTGATTCAGTTCCAATTGTCAGTGTGTTTCTCTGGGTGGTTCCACTGCACTTTGGGGTGTAGCTGTCTCTGTAACTGTGACCATTCAGTGATTGAGTTCCAATTGTCAGTGTGTTTCTCTGGGTGGTTACACTGCACTCTGGGATGTAGCTGTCTCTGTAACTGTGACCATTCAGAGATTCAGTTCCAATTGTCAGTGTGTTTCTATGGGTGGTCCCACAGCACCCTGGGGTGTAGCTGCCTCTGTAACTGTGACCATTCAGTGATTCAGTTCCAATTGTCAGTGTGTTTCTCTGGGTGGGTCCACTGCACTCTGGGGTGTAGCTGCCTCTGTAACTGTGACCATTCAGTGATTCAGTTCCAATTGTCAGTGTGTTTCTCTGGATGGTTCCACTGCACTCTGGGGTGTAGCTGCCTCTGTAACTGTGACCATTCAGTGATTCAATTCCTATTGTCAGTGTGTTTCTCTGGGTGTTTCCACTACACTCTGGGGTGTAGCTGTCTCTGTAACTGTGACCATTCAGTGATTCAGTTCCAATTGTCAGTGTGTTTCTCTGGGTGGTTCCACTGCACTTTGGGGTGTAGCTGTCTCTGTAACTGTGACCATTCAGTGATTGAGTTCCAATTGTCAGTGTGTTTCTCTGGGTGGTTACACTGCACTCTGGGATGTAGCTGTCTCTGTAACTGTGACCATTCAGAGATTCAGTTCCAATTGTCAGTGTGTTTCTATGGGTGGTCCCACAGCACCCTGGGGTGTAGCTGCCTCTGTAACTGTGACCATTCAGTGATTCAGTTCCAATTGTCAGTGTGTTTCTCTGGGTGGGTCCACTGCACTCTGGGGTGTAGCTGCCTCTGTAACTGTGACCATTCAGTGATTCAGTTCCAATTGTCAGTGTGTTTCTCTGGATGGTTCCACTGCACTCTGGGGTGTAGCTGCCTCTGTAACTGTGACCATTCAGTGATTCAATTCCTATTGTCAGTGTGTTTCTCTGGGTGTTTCCACTACACTCTGGGGTGTAGCTGTCTCTGTAACTGTGACCATTCAGTGATTCAGTTCCAATTGTCAGTGTGTTTCTCTGGGTGGTTCCACTGCACTCTGGGGGGTAGCTGTCTCTGTGACGGTGACCATTCAGTGATTCAGTTCCAATTGTCAGTGTGTTTCTCTGGGTGGTTCCACTGCACTTTGGGGTGTAGCTGTCTCTGTAACTGTGACCATTCAGTGATTGAGTTCCAATTGTCAGTGTGTTTCTCTGGGTGGTTACACTGCACTCTGGGATGTAGCTGTCTCTGTAACTGTGACCATTCAGAGATTCAGTTCCAATTGTCAGTGTGTTTCTATGGGTGGTCCCACAGCACCCTGGGGTGTAGCTGCCTCTGTAACTGTGACCATTCAGTGATTCAGTTGCAATTGTCACTGTGTTTCTCTGGGTGGGTCCACTGCACTCTGGGGTGTAGCTGCCTCTGTAACTGTGACCATTCAGTGATTCAGTTCCAATTGTCAGTGTGTTTCTCTGGATGGTTCCACTGCACTCTGGGGTGTAGCTATCTCTGTAACTGTGACCATTCAATGATTCAGTTCCAATTGTCAGTGTGTTTCTCTGGGTGGTTACACTGCACTCTGGGATGTAGCTGCCTCTGTAACTGTGACCATTCAGTGATTCAGTTCCAATTGTCAGTGTGTTTCTCTGGGTGGTTCCACTGCTCTCTGGGGTGTAGCTGTCTCTGTGACGGTGACCATTCAGTGATTCAGTTCCAATTGTCAGTGTGTTTCTTTGGGTGGGCCCACTGCACTCTTGGGTGTAGCTGTCTCTGTAACTATGACCATTCAGTGATTCAGTTCCAATTGTCAGTGTGTTTCTCTGGGTGGTTCCACTGCTCTCTGGGATGTAGCTGCCTCTATAACTGTGACCATTCAGTGATTCAGTTCCAATTGTCAGTGTGTTTCTCTGGGTGGGCCCACTGCACTCTGGGGTGTAGCTGCCTCTGTAACTGTGACCATTCAGTGATTCAGTTCCAATTGTCAGTGTGTTTCTCTGGGTGGTTCCACTGCACTCTGGGGTGTAGCTGCCTCTGTAACTGTGACCATTCAGTGATTCAATTCCTATTGTCAGTGTGTTTCTCTGGGTGTTTCCACTGCACTCTGGGGTGTAGCTGTCTCTGTAACTGTGACCATTCAGTGATTCAGTTCCAATTGTCAGTGTGTTTCTCTGGGTGGTTCCACTGCACTCTGGGGGGTAGCTGTCTCTGAGACGGTGACCATTCAGTGATTCAGTTCCAATTGTCAGTGTGTTTCTCTGGGTGGTTCCACTGCACTTTTGGGTGTAGCTGTCTCTGTAACTGTGACCATTCAGTGATTGAGTTCCAATTGTCAGTGTGTTTCTCTGGGTGGTTACACTGCACTCTGGGGTGTAGCTGTCTCTGTAACTGTGACCATTCAGTGATTCAGTTCCAATTGTCAGTGTGTTTCTCTGGGTGGTTACACTGCACTCTAGGGTGTAGCTGTCTCTGTAGCTGTGACCATTCAGTGATTCAGTTCCAATTGTCAGTGTGTTTCTCTGGGTGGTTCCACAGCGCTCTGGGATGTAGTTGTCTCTGTAACTGTGACCATTCAGTGCTTCAGTTCCAATTGTCAGTGTGTTTCTCTGGGAGGGTCCACTGCGCTCTGGGATGTAGCTGTCTCTGTAACTGTGACCATTCAGTGATTCAGTTCCAATTGTCAGTGTGTTTCTCTGGGTGGTTCCACTGCACTCTGGGATGTCGCTGCCTCTGTAACTGTGACCATTCAGTGATTCAGTTCCAATTGTCAGTGTGTTTCTCAGGGTGGTTCCACTGCACTCTGGGGTGTAGCTGCCTCTGTAACTGTGACCATTCAGTGATTCATTTCCAATTGTCAGTGTGTTTCTCTGGGTGGTTCCGCTGCACTCTGGGATGTAGCTTCCTCTGTAACGGTGTCCATTCAGTGATTCAGTTCCAATTGTCAGTGTGTTTCTCTGGGTGGTTCCACTGCACTCTGGGGTGTAGCTGCCTATGTAACTGTGTCCATTCAGAGATTCAGTTCCAATTGTCAGTGTGTTTCTCTGGGTGGGTCCACTGCTCTCTGGGGGGTAGCTGTCTCTGTGACGGTGACCATTCAGTGACTCAGTTCCAATTGTCAGTGTGTTTCTCTGGGTGGTTCCACTGCCCTCTGGGATGGAGCTGCCTCTGTAACTGTGACCATTCAGTGATTCAGTTCCAAATTCAGTGTGTTTCTCTGGGTGGTTCCACTGCACTCTGGGGCGTAGCTGTCTCTGTAACTGTGACCATTCAGTGATTGAGTTCCAATTGTCAGTGTGTTTCTCTGGGTAGTTACACTGCACTCTGGGGTGTAGCTGTCTCTGTAACTGTGACCATTCAGTGATTCAGTTCCAATTGTCAGTGTGTTTCTCTGGGTGGTTACACTGCACTCTAGGGTGTAGCTGTCTCTGTAACTGTGACCATTCAGTGATTCAGTTCCAATTGTCAGTGTGTTTCTCTGGGTGGTTCCACAGCGCTCTGGGATGTAGCTGTCTCTGTAACTGTGACCATTCAGTGATTCAGTTCCAATTGTCAGTGTGTTTCTCTGGGAGGGTCCACTGCGCTCTGGGATGTAGCTGTCTCTGTAACTGTGACCATTCAGTGATTCAGTTCCAATTGTCAGTGTGTTTCTCTGGGAGGGTCCACTGCGCTCTGGGATGTAGCTGTCTCTGTAACTGTGACCATTCAGTGATTCAGTTCCACTTGTCAGTGTGTTTCTCTGGGTGGTTCCACTGCACTCTGGGATGTCGCTGCCTCTGTAACTGTGACCATTCAGTGATTCAGTTCCAATTGTCAGTGTGTTTCTCTGGGTGTGTCCACTGCACTCTGGGATGTAGCTGTCTGTAACTGTGACCATTCAGTGATTCAGTTCCAATTGTCAGTGTGTTTCTCTGGGTGGTTCCACTGCACTCTGGGGTGTAGCTGTCTGTAACTGTGACCATTCAGTGATTCAGTTCCAATTGTCAGTGTGTTTCTCTGGGTGGTTCCACTGCACTCTGGGGTGTAGCTGTCTCTGTAACTGTGACCATTCCTTTATTTTATTTCAGTAGTTTCTGTTTGAGCATAAGTAGAACATGTCAATGTCTCCAAAATCTGGAACTATTTAAAGCGCAAAGTATGTGATCCCAAATCTAAATCTGATTCAGCCCCTCAAACTAAGAAAATATTTAGAATCATTGGAACCTCAGAAAACTCGGAGGCTGCGGCAGCAACAAACTCATCACCTCAGAGAGCAGCATTAATACAGTCAGCAGTGAAAACTAGTACCCCGTCTCTAACTGACACTGGCCTCCATCTGATACACACACTTCAACTGGGAGAGAGGCGGGGTGAGATGTGGAGGAACAGAGAACTGGTCTGTGAGATGTGCTGATAGAAGACAGGGTGAGAGAGAAAGAGGGTGGGAGGAGAGATATTGGGAGAGAAAGAGGCTGGAGAAATAAAGGATAAAACAGGAGAAACAGGTGGATTGTCTGAGAGAAAGGGAAGCAGAGAGTGGAGAGGCTGAGTGGCTGAGGGAGGCAGATTGGGTGAGAAGGATGGTGTATTAAATACTCACATAATCTTAGACATAAGTACAGGGGGGAGCGACTGAGTGACTGAGGGAGCGGGAGAGGGAAAGATTGTGAGGGAAAGTGTGAGAGAGGGAAAGAGAGTGAGAGAAAGTGTGATAGAGGGAAAGAGTGTGAGAGAACGTGTGAGAGAGGGAAAGCGTGTGAGAGAAAATGTGAGAGAGGGATAGAGAGTCAGAGAAAGTCTGAAAGAGGGAAAGAGTGTGAGAGAAAGTGAGAGAGGGAAAGAGAGTCAGAGAAAGTGTGAGAGAGGGAAAGTGTGAGAGTAAGTGTGAGAGACGGAAAGTGTGAGAGAGGGAAAGAGTATGAGAGAAAGTGTGAGAGAGGGAAAGAGTTTAAGACAAAGTGTGAGAGAGTGAAATAGAGTCAGAGACATTGTGAGAGAGGGAAAGAGAGTGAGAAAAAGTGTGAGAGAGGGAAAGTGTGAGAGAGGGAAAGAATGTGAGAGAACGTGTGAGAGAGAGAAAGAGTGTGAGAGAAATTGTGAGAGAGGGAAAGAGAGTGAGAGAAATTGTGAGAGAGGGAATGAGAGTGAGAAAAAGTGTGAGAGAGGGAAAGTGTGAGAGAGGGAAAGATTGTGAGAGAAATTGTGAGAGAGAGAAAGAGAGTGAGAGAAATTGTGAGAGAGGGAAAGAGAGTGAGAAAAACTGTGAGAGAGGGAAAGAGAGTGAGAGAAAGTGTGAGAGAGGGAAAGTGTGTGAGAGAAAGTGTGAGAGAGGGATAGAGAGTGAGAGAAAGTGTGAGAGAGGGAAAGAGTGTTAGAGAAATTGTGAGAGAGGGGTAGAGAGTGAGAGAAAGTGTGAGAGAGGGACAAAGTGTGAGAGAGAGAAAGAGTGTGAGAGAAAGTGTCATTGAGGGAGTTTTGTGAGAGGGAGGGAGGCATGGAGGGAGAGAGATATAGGGATGGAGAGAGAGAGGGACCGAGTGTGAAAGTGTCTAACGGATATGTGAGAGAGGGAGGGAGGGAGGCATGATGCAGGGAGAGAGAGGGGGGAGAGTGAGAGAGAGGGACAGAATGTGAGAGAGGGGTAAGTGTGAGACAAGGGAAATCTGCTAGAGAGAGTGGGAGAGTGGGAGTGAGTATCTATGAAGAAGAAAGTATGTGAGAGGCTGGAATTTGAGAGAGGGAGTGTGAGAGATGAAGGGATAGTGAGAGATGGAGGGTGAGAGATGGAGAGAGTGTGAGGAAGGGAGAGTGAGTGAGACAGGTAGATTGTGTTAGACAGGGAGAGAGTGTGAGAGAGGCAGAGAGTCTGACAGGAGACAAAGTGGGAGACAGTGGGAGAGAGGGAGGGTGACTGAGGTAGAGAATGTGTCAGAGGGAGAGAATGTGAGGGGGAGAGTGTGAGAGAGGGAGGGAGTACAAAAGAGAGAATGCGAAAGGGGAGAGGGGGAGAGAGTGTGAGAGAGGGAGAAAGTGTGAGAGAGGGAGGGTGAGAGAGGGAGGGTGAGAGAGTGAGAGAGTGTGAGAGAGTGAGACACTGTGAGAGAGGGAGGGAGTGTGAGAGGGGGACAGAATGTGATAGAGGGAGAGAGTGTCAGAGAGGGAGAAAGTGTGAGAGAGGGAGAGAGTGTGAGAGAGGGAGAGAGTGTGAGAGAGGGAGACAGTGTGGGAGAGGGAGAGAGTGTGAGAGAGGGAGAGAGTGTGAGAGAGTGTGAGAGAGGGAGACAGTGTGGGAGAGGGACAGAGTGTGAGAGAGGGAGAGAGTGTGGGAGGCAGTGTGGGAGAGGCAGAGGGTGTGAGAGTGGGAGGGATTGTTGAGAGTGTGAGCGACGGAGAGATGTGAGAGAGGGAGAGAGTGTGAGAGGGGAGAGCGTGTGGGAGAGGGAGAGAGTGTGAGAGAGGGAGAGAGTGTGAGAGTGGGTGACAGTGTGGGAGAGGGTGTGAGTGTGGGTGACAGTTTGGGAGAGGGAGACAGTGTGAGAGAGGGTGACAGTGTGGGAGAGGGAGAGAGTGTGAGAGAGGGAGACAGTGTGAGAGAGGGAGAGAGTGTGAGAGAGGGAGACAGTGTGGGAGAGGGAGAGAGTGTGAGAGTGGGTGACAGTGTGGGAGAGGGAGAGAGTGTGAGAGTGGATGACAGTGTGGGAGAGGGAGAGAGTGTGAGAGTGGGAGGCAGTGTGGGAGAGGGAGAGAGTGTGAGAGTGGGAGGCAGTGTGGGAGAGGGAGAGAGTGTGAGAGTGGGAGGCAGTGTGGGAGAGTGAGAGAGTGTGAGAGTGGGAGGCAGTGTGGGAGAGGGAGAGAGTGTGAGAGTGGGTGACAGTGTGGGAGAGGCAGAGAGTGTGAGAGAGGGGGACAGTGTGAGAGAGGGAGAGAGTGTGAGAGAGGGAGGGATTGTTGAGAGGGAGAGAGTGTGAGAGAGGGAGAGAGTGTGAGAGTGGGAGGCAGTGTGGGAGAGGGAGAGAGTGTGACAGTGGGTGACAGTGTGGGAGAGGGAGAGAGTGAGAGAGAGGGAGACAGTGTGGGAGAGGGAGAGAGTGTGAGAGAGGGAGGGATTGTTGAGAGGGAGAGAGTGTGAGAGAGGGAGAGAGTGTGAGAGTGGGAGGTAGTGTGGGAGAGGGAGAGAGTGTGAGAGGGGGTCAGAGTGTGAGAGAGGGAGACAGTCTGGGAGAGGGAGAGAATGTGAGAGAGGGCGACAGTGTGAGAGTTGGTGACAGTGTGGGAGAGGGAGAGAGTGTGAGAGTGGTTGACAGTGTGGGAGAGGGAGAGAGTGTGAGAGAGGGAGAGAGTGTGAGAGTGGGTGACAGTGTGAGAGAGGGAGAGAGAGGCAGAGTGGGTGACAGTGTGGGAGAGGGAGAGAGTGGGAGAGTGGGAGGCATTGTGGGAGAGGGAGAGAGTGTGAGAGTGGGAGGCAGTGTGGGAGAGGGAGAGAGTGTGAGAGTGGGTGACAGTGTGGGAGAGGGAGAGAGTGTGAGAGAGGGAGAGAGTGTGAGAGTGGGTGACAGTGTGAGAGAGGGAGTGAGAGGGAGAGTGGGTGACAGTGTGGGAGAGAGTGTGAGAGTGGGAGGCAGTGTGGGAGAGGGAGAGAGAGTGAGAGTGGGTGACAGTGTGGGAGAGGGCGAGAGTGTGAGAGTGGCAGGCAGTGTGGGAGAGGGAGAGAGTGTGAGAGTGGGAGGCAGTGTGGGAGAGGGAGAGTGTGAGAGTGGGAGGCAGTGTGGGAGAGGGAGAGAGTGTGAGAGTGGGTGACAGTGTGGGAGAGGGAGAGAGTGTGAGACTGGGTGACAGTGTGGGAGAGGGAGAGAGTGTGAGAGAGGGAGAGAGTGTGAGAGTGGGTGACAGTGTGAGAGAGGGAGTGAGAGGGAGAGTGGGTGACAGTGTGGGAGAGGGAGAGAGCGTGAGAGTGGGAGGCAGTGTGGGAGAGGGAGAGAGTGTGAGATAGGGAGACAGTGTGGTAGAGGGAGAGAGTGTGAGAGTGGGAGGCAGTGTGGGAGAGGGAGAGAGTGTGAGAGTGGGAGACATTGTGAGAGAGGGAGAGAGTGTGAGAGAGGGAGAGAGTGGGAGGCAGTGCGGGAGAGGGAGAGAGTGTGAGAGTGGGAGGCAGTGTGGGAGAGGGAGAGAGTGTGAGAGAGGGTGACAGTGTGAGAGAGGGAGACAGTGTGGGAGAGGGAGAGAGTGTGAGTGAGGGAGACAGTGTGGGAGAGGGAGAGAGTGTGAGAGTGGGAGGGATTGTTGAGAGGGAGAGAGAGTGAGAGAGGGAGACAGTGTGAGAGTGGGTGACAGTGTGGGAGAGGGAGAGAGTGTGAGTGGGAGGCAGTGTGGGAGAGGGAGAGAGTGTCAGAGAGGGAGGCAGTGTGGGAGAGGGAGAGAGTGTGTACGTGGGAGACAGTGTGGGAGACGGAGAGAGTGTGAGAGTGGGAGGCAGTGTGGGAGAGGGAGAGAGTGTGAGACTGGGTGACAGTGTGGGAGAGGGATAGAGTTTGAGAGTGGGTGACAGTGTGGGAGAGGGAGAGAGTGTGAGAGAGGGAGACAGTGTGAGAGAGGGAGAGAGTGTGAGAGAGGGCGACAGTGTGGGAGAGGGAGAGAGTGTGAGAGTGGGTGGCAGTGTGGGAGAGGGAGACAGTGTGAGAGTGGGAGAGAGTGTGAGAGAGGGAGAGAGTGTGAGAGAGGGAGACAATGTGAGAGATTGAGAGAGTGTGAGAGTGGGAGGCAGTGTGGGAGAGGGAGAGAGTGTGAGAGTGGGTGACAGTGTGGGTGAGGGAGAGAGTGTGAGAGAGGGAGACAGTGTGAGAGAGGGAGACAGTGTGGGAGAGGGAGAGAGTGGGAGAGAGGGAGAGAGTGAGACACTGTGAGAGATGAAGGGAGTGTGAGAGAGAGAGAGAGAGAGAGAGAGAGTGAGAGAGGGAGAAAGTGTGGGAGAGGGATAGAGTGTGAGAGAGGGAGGGATTCTTGAGAGGGAGAGAGTTTGAGGGAGGGAAAGAGTGTGAGAGTGGGTGACAATGTGAGAGAGGGAGAGAGTTTGAGAGAGGGAGACAGTGTGAGAGAGGGAGAGAGTGTGAGAGAGGGAGACAGTGTGGGAGAGGGAGAGAGTGTGAGAGAGGGAGACGGTGTGACAGAGGGAGACAGTGTGGGAGAGGGAGAGAGTGTGAGAGAGGGAGAGAGTGTGGGAGAGGGAGAGAGTGTGGGAGAGGGAGAGAGTGTGAGAGAGGGACAGAGTGTGTGAGAGAGAGAGAGAGAGAGTGTGGGAGGGAGAGAGAGTGTGGGAGAGGGAGAGAGTGTGGGAGAGGGAGAGAGTGTGAGAGTGGGAGACAGTGTGGGAGAGGGAGAGAGTGTGAGAGAGGGTGACAGTGTGGGAGAGGGAGACAGTGTGAGAGTGGGAGACAGTGTGAGAGGGGGTGACCGTGTGAGAGAGGGAGAGAGTGTGAGAGTGGGTGACAGTGTGAGAGAGGGAGTGAGAGGGAGAGTGGGTGACAGTGTGGGAGAGGGAGAGAGTGTGAGAGTGGGAGGCAGTGTGGGAAAGGGATAGAGTGTGAGAGTGGGAGGCAGTGTGGGAGAGGGAGAGAGTGTGAGAGTGGGAGGCAGTGTGGGAGAGGGAGAGAGTGTGAGAGTGGGTGACAGTGTGGGAGAGGGAGACAGTGTGGGAGAGGGAGACAGTGTGGGAGAGAGAGAGTGTGAGAGTGGGAGGCAGTGTGGGAGAGGGAGAGAGTGTGAGAGTGGGAGGCAGTGTGGGAGAGGGAGAGAGTGTGAGAGTGGGAGGCAGTGTGGGAGAGGGAGAGTGTGTGAGAGTGTGAGACAGTGTGGGAGAGGGAGACAGTGTGGGAGAGGGAGACAGTGTGGGAGAGGGAGAGAGTGTGGGAGAGGGAGAGAGTGTGAGAGAGGGAGGGATTCTTGAGAGGGAGAGAGTTTGAGGGAGGGAAAGAGTGTGAGAGTGGGTGACAATGTGAGAGAGGGAGAGAGTTTGAGAGAGGGAGACAGTGTGAGAGAGGGAGAGAGTGTGAGAGAGGGAGACAGTGTGGGAGAGGGAGAGAGTGTGAGAGAGGGAGACGGTGTGAGAGAGGGAGACAGTGTGGGAGAGGGAGAGAGTGTGAGAGAGGGAGAGAGTGTGGGAGAGGGAGAGAGTGTGGGAGAGGGAGAGAGTGTGAGAGAGGGACAGAGTGTGTGAGAGAGAGAGAGAGAGAGTGTGGGAGGGAGAGAGAGTGTGGGAGAGGGAGAGAGTGTGGGAGAGGGAGAGAGTGTGAGAGTGGGTGACAGTGTGGGAGAGGGAGAGAGTGTGAGAGAGGCTGACAGTGTGGGAGAGGGAGACAGTGTGAGAGTGGGAGACAGTGTGAGAGGGGGTGACAGTGTGAGAGAGGGAGAGAGTGTGAGAGTGGGTGACAGTGTGAGAGAGGGAGTGAGAGGGAGAGTGGGTGACAGTGTGGGAGAGGGAGAGAGTGTGAGAGTGGGAGGCAGTGTGGGAAAGGGAGAGAGTGTGAGAGTGGGAGGCAGTGTGGGAGAGGGAGAGAGTGTGAGAGTGGGAGGCAGTGTGGGAGAGGGAGAGAGTGTGAGAGTGGGTGACAGTGTGGGAGAGGGAGACAGTGTGGGAGAGGGAGACAGTGTGGGAGAGAGAGAGTGTGAGAGTGGGAGGCAGTGTGGGAGAGGGAGAGAGTGTGAGAGTGGGAGGCAGTGTGGGAGAGGGAGAGAGTGTGAGAGTGGGAGGCAGTGTGGGAGAGGGAGAGTGTGTGAGAGTGTGAGACAGTGTGGGAGAGGGAGACAGTGTGGGAGAGGGAGACAGTGTGGGAGAGGGAGAGAGTGTGAGAGTGGGAGGCAGTGTGGGAGAGGGAGAGAGTGTGAGAGTGGGAGGCAGTGTGGGAGAGGGAGAGAGTGTGAGAGTGGGAGGCAGTGTGGGAGAGGGAGAGAGTGAGAGAGTGGGTGACAGTGTGGGAGAGGCAGAGAGTGTGAGAGTGGGTGACAGTGTGAGAGAGTGTGAGAGTGGGTGACAGTGTGGGAGAGGGAGAGAGTGTGAGAGAGGGAGGCAGTGTGAGAGTGGGAGGCAGTGTGGGAGAGGGAGACAGTGTGGGAGAGGGAGAGAGTGTGAGAGTGGGAGACAGTGTGAGCGAGGGAGAGAGTGTGCGAGAGGGAGAGAGTGTGAGAGTGGGTGACAGTGTGGGAGAGGGAGACAGTGTGGGAGAGGGAGACAGTGTGGGAGAGGGAGAGAGTGTGAGAGTGGGAGGCAGTGTGGGAGAGGGAGAGAGTGTGAGAGAGGGAGGCAGTGTGAGAGTGGGAGGCAGTGTGGGAGAGGGAGAGAGTGCGAGAGAGGGAGGCAGTGTGGGAGAGGGAGAGAGTGTGAGAGAGGGAGACGGTGTGAGAGAGGGAGACAGTGTGGGAGAGGGAGAGAGTGTGAGAGAGGGAGTGTGGGAGAGGGAGAGAGTGTGGGAGAGGGAGAGAGTATGAGAGAGGGACAGAGTGTGAGAGAGAGAGAGAGAGAGTGTGGGAGAGAGAGAGAGTGTGGGAGAGGGAGAGAGTGTGGGAGAGGGAGAGAGTGTGAGAGTGGGTGACAGTGTGGGAGAGGGAGAGAGTGTGAGAGAGGGTGACAGTGTGGGAGAGGGAGACAGTGTGAGAGTGGGAGACAGTGTGAGAGGGGGTGACAGTGTGAGAGAGGGAGAGAGTGTGAGAGTGGGTGACAGTGTGAGAGAGGGAGTGAGAGGGAGAGTGGGTGACAGTGTGGGAGAGGGAGAGAGTGTGAGAGTGGGAGGCAGTGTGGGAATGGGAGAGAGTGTGAGAGTGGGAGGCAGTGTGGGAGAGGGAGAGAGTGTGAGAGTGGGAGGCAGTGTGGGAGAGGGAGAGAGTGTGAGAGTGGGTGACAGTGTGGGAGAGGGAGACAGTGTGGGAGAGGGAGACAGTGTGGGAGAGAGAGAGTGTGAGAGTGGGAGGCAGTGTGGGAGAGGGAGAGAGTGTGAGAGTGGGAGGCAGTGTGGGAGAGGGAGAGAGTGTGAGAGTGGGAGGCAGTGTGGGAGAGGGAGAGTGTGTGAGAGTGTGAGACAGTGTGGGAGAGGGAGACAGTGTGGGAGAGGGAGACAGTGTGGGATAGGGAGAGAGTGTGAGAGTGGGAGGCAGTGTGGGAGAGGGAGAGAGTGTGAGAGTGGGAGGCAGTGTGGGAGAGGGAGAGAGTGTGAGAGTGGGAGGCAGTGTGGGAGAGGGAGAGAGTGTGAGAGTGGGTGACAGTGTGGGAGAGGCAGAGAGTGTGAGAGTGGGTGACAGTGTGAGAGAGGGAGAGAGTGTGAGAGTGGGTGACAGTGTGAGAGTGGGAGGCAGTGTGGGAGAGGGAGACAGTGTGGGAGAGGGAGAGAGTGTGAGAGTGGGAGACAGTGTGAGCGAGGGAGAGAGTGTGAGAGAGGGAGAGAGTGTGAGAGTGGGTGACAGTGTGGGAGAGGGAGAGAGTGTGAGAGAGGGAGACAGTGTGAGAGAGGGAGACAGTGTGGGAGAGGGAGAGAGTGGGAGAGAGGGAGAGAGTGAGACACTGTGAGAGATGAAGGGAGTGTGAGAGAGAGAGAGAGAGAGAGAGTGAGAGAGGGAGAAAGTGTGGGAGAGGGATAGAGTGTGAGAGAGGGAGGGATTCTTGAGAGGGAGAGAGTTTGAGCGAGGGAAAGAGTGTGAGAGTGGGTGACAATGTGAGAGAGGGAGAGAGTTTGAGAGAGGGAGACAGTGTGAGAGAGGGAGAGAGTGTGAGAGAGGGAGACAGTGTGGGAGAGGGAGAGAGTGTGAGAGAGGGAGACGGCGTGAGAGAGGGAGACAGTGTGGGAGAGGGAGAGAGTGTGAGAGTGGGAGAGAGTGTGGGAGAGGGAGAGAGTGTGGGAGAGGGAGAGAGTGTGAGAGAGGGACAGAGTGTGAGAGAGAGAGAGAGAGTGTGGGAGAGAGAGAGAGTGTGGGAGAGGGAGAGAGTGTGGGAGAGGGAGAGAGTGTGAGAGTGGGTGACAGTGTGGGAGAGGGAGAGAGTGTGAGAGAGGGTGACAGTGTGGGAGAGGGAGACAGTGTGAGAGTGGGAGACAGTGTGAGAGGGGGTGACAGTGTGAGAGAGGGAGAGAGTGTGAGAGTGGGTGACAGTGTGAGAGAGGGAGTGAGAGGGAGAGTGGGTGACAGTGTGGGAGAGGGAGAGAGTGTGAGAGTGGGAGGCAGTGAGGGAGAGGGAGAGAGTGTGAGAGTGGGAGGCAGTGTGGGAGAGGGAGAGTGTGTGAGAGTGTGAGACAGTGTGGGAGAGGGAGACAGTGTGGGAGAGGGAGACAGTGTGGGAGAGGGAGAGAGTGTGAGAGTGGGAGGCAGTGTGGGAGAGGGAGAGAGTGTGAGAGTGGGAGGCAGTGTGGGAGAGGGAGAGAGTGTGAGAGTGGGAGGCAGTGTGGGAGAGGGAGAGAGTGTGAGAGTGGGTGACAGTGTGGGAGAGGCAGAGAGTGTGAGAGTGGGTGACAGTGTGAGAGAGGGAGAGATTGTGAGAGTGGGTGACAGTGTGGGAGAGGGAGAGAGTGTGAGAGAGGGAGGCAGTGTGAGAGTGGGAGGCAGTGTGGGAGAGGGAGACAGTGTGGGAGAGGGAGAGAGTGTGAGAGTGGGAGACAGTGTGAGCGAGGGAGAGAGTGTGAGAGAGGGAGAGAGTGTGAGAGTGGGTGACAGTGTGGGAGAGGGAGACAGTGTGGGAGAGGGAGACAGTGTGGGAGAGGGAGAGAGTGTGAGAGTGGGAGGCAGTGTGGGAGAGGGGGAGAGTGTGAGAGAGGGAGACGGTGTGAGAGAGGGAGACAGTGTGGGAGAGGGAGAGAGTGTGAGAGAGGGAGAGAGTGTGGGAGAGGGAGAGAGTGTGGGAGAGGGAGAGAGTGTGAGAGAGGGACAGAGTGTGAGAGAGAGAGAGAGAGTGTGGGAGAGAGAGAGAGTGTGGGAGAGGGAGAGAGTGTGGGAGAGGGAGAGAGTGTGAGAGTGGGTGACAGTGTGGGAGAGGGAGAGAGTGTGAGAGAGGGTGACAGAGTGGGAGAGGGAGACAGTGTGAGTGTGGGAGACAGTGTGAGAGGGGGTGACAGTGTGAGAGAGGGAGAGAGTGTGAGAGTGGGTGACAGTGTGAGAGAGGGAGTGAGAGGGAGAGTGGGTGACAGTGTGGTAGAGGGAGAGAGTGTGAGAGTGGGAGGCAGTGTGGGAGAGGGAGAGAGTGTGAGAGTGGGAGGCAGTGTGGGAGAGGGAGAGTGTGTGAGAGTGTGAGACAGTGTGGGAGAGGGAGACAGTGTGGGAGAGGGAGACAGTGTGGGAGAGGGAGAGAGTGTGAGAGTGGGAGGCAGTGTGGGAGAGGGAGAGAGTGTGAGAGTGGGAGGCAGTGTGGGAGAGGGAGAGAGTGTGAGAGTGGGAGGCAGTGTGGGAGAGGGAGAGAGTGTGAGAGTGGGTGACAGTGTGGGAGAGGCAGAGAGTGTGAGAGTGGGTGACAGTGTGAGAGAGGGAGAGAGTGTGAGAGTGGGTGACAGTGTGGGAGAGGGAGAGAGTGTGAGAGAGGGAGGCAGTGTGAGAGTGGGAGGCAGTGTGGGAGAGGGAGACAGTGTGGGAGAGGGAGAGAGTGTGAGAGTGGGAGACAGTGTGAGCGAGGGAGAGAGTGTGAGAGAGGGAGAGAGTGTGAGAGTGGGTGACAGTGTGGGAGAGGGAGACAGTGTGGGAGAGGGAGACAGTGTGGGAGAGGGAGAGAGTGTGAGAGTGGGAGGCAGTGTGGGAGAGGGGGAGAGTGTGAGAGAGGGAGGCAGTGTGAGAGTGGGAGGCAGTGTGGGAGAGGGAGAGAGTGCGAGAGAGGGAGGCAGTGTGAGAGTGGGAGGCAGTGTGTGAGAGGGAGAGAGTGTGAGAGTGGGAGAGAGTGTGAGAGAGGGAGACAGTGTGAGAGAGGGAGACTGTGTGAGAGTGGGAGGCAGTGTGGGAGAGGGAGACAGTGTGGGAGAGGGAGGCAGTGTGGGAGAGGGAGACAGTGTGGGAGAGGGAGAGAGTGTGAGAGTGGGAGACAGTGTGAGCGAGGGAGAGAGTGTGAGAGAGGGAGAGAGTGTGAGAGTGGGTGACAGTGTGAGAGAGGGAGAGAGTGTGAGAGTGGGAGGCAGTGTGGGAGAGGGAGAGAGTGTGAGAGAGAGAGAGAGTGTGAGAGTGGGTGACAGTGTGGGAGAGGGAGAGAGTGTGAGACTGGGTGACAGTGTGAGAGAGTGGGAGGCAGTGTGGGAGAGGGAGAGAGTGTGAGAGTGGGAGGCAGTGTGGGAGAGGGAGAGAGTGTGAGAGATGGAGAGAGTGTGAGAGTGGGTGACAGTGTGAGAGAGGGAGAGAGTGTGAGAGAGGGAGACAGTGTGGGAGAGGGAGAGAGAGTGAGACTGGGTGACAGTGTGGGAGAGGGATAGAGTGTGAGAGTGGGTGACAGTGTGGGAGAGGGAGAGAGTGTGAGAGAGGGAGACAGTGTGAGAGAGGGAGAGAGTGTGAGAGAGGGAGACAGTGTGGGAGAGGGAGAGAGTGTGACCGTGTGTGGCAGTGTGGGAGAGGGAGACAGTGTAAGAGTGGGAGAGAGTGTGAGAGAGTGTGAGAGAGGGAGACAGTGTGAGAGAGGGAGAGAGTGTGTGAGTGGGAGGCAGTGTGGGAGAGGGAGAGAGTGTGAGAGTGGGTGACAGTGTGGGAGAGGGAGAGAGTGTGAGAGAGGGAGACAGTGTGAGAGAGGGAGACATTTTGGGAGAGGGAGAGAGTATGAGAGAGGGAGAGAGTGAGACACTGTGAGAGATGAAGGGAGTGTGAGAGAGATAGAGTGAGAGAGGGAGAAAGTGTGGGAGAGGGATGGAGTGTGAGAGAGGGAGGGATTGTTGAGAGGGAGAGAGTGTGAGAGAGGGAGAGAGTGTGAGAGAGGGAGAGAGTGTGGGAGAGGGAGAGAGTGTGAGAGAGGCAGGGATTGTTGAGAGGGAGAGAGTGTGAGAGTGGGTGACAATGTGAGAGAGGGAGAGAGTTTGAGAGAGGGAGACAGTGTGGGAGAGGGAGAGAGTGTGGGAGAGGGAGAGAGTGTGAGAGTGGGTGACAGTGTGGGAGAGGGAGAGAGTGTGAGACTGGGTGACAGTGTGAGAGAGTGGGAGGCAGTGTGGGAGAGGGAGAGAGTGTGAGAGTGGGAGGCAGTGTGGGAGAGGGAGAGAGTGTGAGAGAGGGAGAGAGTGTGAGAGTGGGTGACAGTGTGAGAGAGGGAGAGAGTGTGAGAGAGGGAGACAGTGTGGGAGAGGGAGAGAGTGTGAGACTGGGTGACAGTGTGGGAGAGGGATAGAGTGTGAGAGTGGGTGACAGTGTGGGAGAGGGAGAGAGTGTGAGAGAGGGAGACAGTCTGAGAGAGGGAGAGAGTGTGAGAGAGGGAGACAGTGTGGGAGAGGGAGAGAGTGTGACAGTGGGTGGCAGTGTGGGAGAGGGAGACAGTGTGAGAGTGGGAGAGAGTGTGAGAGAGGGAGAGAGTGTGAGAGAGGGAGACAGTGTGAGAGAGGGAGAGAGTGTGAGAGTGGGTGACAGTGTGGGAGAGGGAGACAGTGTGAGAGTGGGAGACAGTGTGAGAGTGGGTGACAATATGAGAGAGGGAGAGTGTCTGAGAGTGGGAGGCAGTGTGGGAGAGGGAGAGAGTGTGAGAGTGGGTGACAATGTGAGAGAGGGAGAGAGTGTGAGAGAGGGTGAGAGTGTGAGAGTGGGTGACAGTGTGGGAGAGGGAGAGAGTGTGAGAGAGGGAGAGAGTGAGACACTGTGAGAGATGAAGGGAGTGTGTGAGAGAGAGAGAGAGAGAGAGTGAGAGAGGGAGAAAGTGTGGGAGAGGGATAGAGTGTGAGAGAGGGAGGGATTGTTGAGAGGGAGAGAGTGTGAGAGAGGGAGAGAGTGTGAGAGAGGGAGAAAGTGTGGGAGAGGGAGAGAGTGTGAGAGAGGGAGGGATTGTTGAGAGGGAGAGAGTGTGAGCGTGGGAAAGAGTGTGAGAGTGGGTGACAATGTGAGAGAGGGAGAGAGTTTGAGAGAGGGAGACAGTGTGGGAGAGGGAGAGAGTGTGGGAGAGGGAGAGAGTGTGAGAGTGGGTGACAGTGTGGGAGAGGGAGACAGTGTGAGAGTGGGAGACAGTGTGAGAGTGGGTGACAGTATGAGAGAGGGAGAGTGTGTGAGAGTGGGAGGCAGTGTGGGAGAGGGAGAGAGTGTGAGAGTGGGTGACAATGTGAGAGAGGGAGAGAGTGTGAGAGAGGGTGAGAGTGTGAGAGAGGGAGAGAGTGAGACACTGTGAGAGATGAAGGGAGTGTGAGAGAGAGAGAGAGAGTGAGAGAGGGAGAAAGTGTGGGAGAGGGATAGAGTGTGAGAGAGGGAGGGATTGTTGAGAGGGAGAGAGTGTGAGAGAGGGAGAGAGTGTGAGAGAGGGAGAAAGTGTGGGAGAGGGAGAGAGTGTGAGAGAGGGAGGGATTGTTGAGAGGGAGAGAGTGTGAGCGTGGGAAAGAGTGTGAGAGTGGGTGACAATGTGAGAGAGGGAGAGAGTTTGAGAGAGGTAGACAGTGTGAGAGAGGGAGAGAGTGTGAGAGAGGGAGACGGTGTGAGTGAGGGAGGCTGTGTGGGAGAGGGAGAGAGTGTGGGAGAGGGAAGAGTGTGAGAGTGGGTGACAGTGTGGGAGAGGGAGACAGTGTGAGAGTTGGAGACAGTGTGAGAGTGGGTGACAGTGTGGGAGAGGGAGAGAGTGTGAGAGTGGGTGACAGTGTGGGAGAGGGAGAGAGTGTGAGAGAGGGAGACAGTGTGAGAGTGGGTGGCAGTGTGGGAGAGGGAGAGAGTGTGAGAGAGGGAGAGAGTGAGACACTGTGAGAGATGAAGGGAGTGTGAGAGAGAGAGTGAGAGAGAGAGAGAGTGAGATAGGTAGAAAGTGTGGAAGAGTGAGAGAGTGTGAGAGAGGGAGAGAGTGTGGGAGAGGGAGAGAGTGTGAGAGAGGGAGGTATTGTTGAGAGGGAGAGAGTGTGAGAGAGGGAGAGAGTGTGAGAGTGGGTGACAATGTGAGAGAGGGAGAGAGTTTGAGAGAGGGAGACAGTTTGAGAGAGGGAGAGAGTGTGAGAGAGGGAGACAGTGTGAGAGAGGGAGACAGTGTGGGAGAGGGAGAGTGTTTGAGAGAGGGAGACAGTGTGGGAGAGGGAGAGAGTGTGGGAGGGGGAGAGAGTGTGAGAGTGGGTGACAGTGTGGGAGAGGGA
>NC_092711.1:30053094-30055594 GCF_047496885.1 Scyliorhinus torazame | reverse complement strand
GGGAGAGAGTGTGAGACTGGGTGACAGTGTGGGAGAGGGATAGAGTGTGAGAGTGGGTGACAGTGTGGGAGAGGGTGAGAGTGTGAGAGAGGGAGACAGTCTGAGAGAGGGAGAGAGTGTGAGAGAGGGAGACAGTGTGGGAGAGGGAGAGAGTGTGACAGTGGGTGGCAGTGTGGGAGAGGGAGACAGTGTGAGAGTGGGAGAGAGTGTGAGAGAGGGAGAGAGTGTGAGAGAGGGAGACAGTGTGAGAGAGGGAGAGAGTGTGGGAGAGGGAGAGAGTGTGAGAGAGGGAGGGATTGTTGAGAGGGAGAGAGTGTGAACGAGGGAAAGAGTGTGAGAGTGGGTGACAATGTGAGAGAGGGAGAGAGTTTGAGAGAGGGAGACAGTGTGAGAGAGGGAGAGAGTGTGAGAGAGGGAGACAGTGTGAGAGAGGGAGACAGTGTGGGAGAGGGAGAGAGTGTGAGAGTGGGTGACAGTGTGGGAGAGGGAGAGAGTGTGAGAGTGGGTGACAGTGTGGGAGAGGCAGAGAGTGTGAGAGTGGGTGACAGTGTGAGAGAGGGAGAGAGTGTGAGAGTGGGTGACAGTGTGGGAGAGGGAGAGAGTGTGAGAGAGGGAGGCAGTGTGAGAGTGGGAGGCAGTGTGGGAGAGGGAGACAGTGTGGGAGAGGGAGAGAGTGTGAGAGTGGGAGACAGTGTGAGCGAGGGAGAGAGTGTGAGAGAGCGAGAGAGTGTGAGAGTGGGTGACAGTGTGGGAGAGGGAGACAATGTGGGAGAGGGAGACAGTGTGGGAGAGGGAGAGAGTGTGAGAGTGGGAGGCAGTGTGGGAGAGGGAGAGAGTGTGAGAGAGGGAGGCAGTGTGAGAGTGGGAGGCAGTGTGGGAGAGGGACAGAGTGCGAGAGAGGGAGGCAGTGTGAGAGTGGGAGGCAGTGTTTGAGAGGGAGAGAGTGTGGGAGTGGGAGAGAGTGTGAGAGAGGGAGACAGTGTGAGAGAGGGAGACTGTGTGAGAGTGGGAGGCAGTGTGGGAGAGGGAGACAGTGTGGGAGAGGGAGGCAGTGTGGGAGAGGGAGACAGTGTGGGAGAGGGAGAGAGTGTGAGAGTGGGAGACAGTGTGAGCGAGGGAGAGAGTGTGAGAGAGGGAGAGAGTGTGAGAGTGGGTGACAGTGTGAGAGAGGGAGAGAGTGTGAGAGTGGGAGGCAGTGTGGGAGAGGGAGAGAGTGTGAGAGAGAGAGAGAGTGTGAGAGTGGGTGACAGTGTGGGAGAGGGAGAGAGTGTGAGACTGGGTGACAGTGTGAGAGAGTGGGAGGCAGTGTGGGAGAGGGAGAGAGTGTGAGAGTGGGAGGCAGTGTGGGAGAGTGAGAGAGTGTGAGAGAGGGAGAGAGTGTGAGAGTGGGTGACAGTGTGAGAGAGGGAGAGAGTGTGAGAGAGGGAGACAGTGTGGGAGAGGGAGAGAGTGTGAGACTGGGTGACAGTGTGGGAGAGGGATAGAGTGTGAGAGTCGGTGTCAGTGTGGTAGAGGGAGAGAGTGTGAGAGAGGGAGACAGTGTGAGAGAGGGAGAGAGTGTGAGAGAGGGAGACAGTGTGGGAGAGGGAGAGAGTGTGACAGTGTGTGGCAGTGTGGGAGAGGGAGACAGTGTGAGAGTGGGAGAGAGTGTGAGAGAGTGTGAGAGAGGGAGACAGTGTGAGAGAGGGAGAGAGTGTGTGAGTGGGAGGCAGTGTGGGAGAGGGAGAGAGTGTGAGAGTGGGTGACAGTGTGGGAGAGGGAGAGAGTGTGAGAGAGGGAGACAGTGTGAGAGAGGGAGACAGTGTGGGAGAGGGAGAGAGTGTGAGAGAGGGAGAGAGTGAGACACTGAGAGATGAAGGGAGTGTGAGAGAGAGAGAGAGAGATAGAGTGAGAGAGGGAGAAAGTGTGGGAGAGGGACGGAGTGTGAGAGAGGGAGGGATTGTTGAGAGGGAGAGAGTGTGAGAGAGGGAGAGAGTGTGAGAGAGGGAGAGAGTGTGGGAGAGGGAGAGAGTGTGAGAGAGGCAGGGATTGTTGAGAGGGAGAGAGTGTGAGAGTGGGTGACAATGTGAGAGAGGGAGAGAGTTTGAGAGAGGGAGACAGTGTGGGAGAGGGAGAGAGTGTGGGAGAGGGAGAGAGTGTGAGAGTGGGTGACAGTGTGGGAGAGGGAGAGAGTGTGAGAGTGGGAGGCAGTGTGGGAGAGGGAGAGAGTGTGAGAGAGGGAGAGAGTGAGAGAGTGGGTGACAGTGTGAGAGAGTGGGAGGCAGTGTGGGAGAGGGAGAGAGTGTGAGAGTGGGAGGCAGTGTGGGAGAGGGAGAGAGTGTGAGAGAGGGAGAGAGTGAGAGAGTGGGTGACAGTGTGAGAGAGGGAGAGAGTGTGAGAGAGGGAGACAGTGTGGGAGAGGGAGAGAGTGTGAAACTGGGTGACAGTGTGGGAGAGGGATAGAGTGTGAGAGTGGGTGACAGTGTGGGAGAGGGAGAGAGTGTGAGAGAGGGAGACAGTC